>NW_027172207.1:2500-7500 GCF_036898095.1 Palaemon carinicauda | reverse complement strand
TTTCAAACCTCTGGCATAACTGTTTCATAGCAAGTACCCTCTGTATAAAACCACACCCTTACCTCCCCCATTTAACCCCTCCGTCACCTGCCTTACATCCTGAATCAGATTCTACCATAGACATCCCGTGGTAATAAAAAAGTAAAAGCTATATCTTTATAATTCTTACAGTCGCCTTTATTCCAATACCTTCATAACAAGGACAATAATACACACACACACACACTCACACAGATATATATATATATATATATATATATATATATATATATATATATATATATATATATATATATATATTATATTCTCGTTTTCATGCAACAAACTCCAGGCCTCCGGCCACTTGGTGAGTTTTAGAGCATGAAGAACTAGAAGGAAAGATATAATTTTCGTTTCCCCAGCATCTCACAGAATTAAGAGAGAGAGAGAGAGAGAGAGAGAGAGAGAGAGAGAGAGGAAGAGAGAGAGAGAGAGACCTATTCTCACTTAATCAACAGATGTATACAACCAAAGACGATCCATTGAAACTTTCCTTTTTCTATCTTCGTAATTTCCATTCACCCTTATAACCATACCATGTTTCTCATATTTGCTGTCAACTTTTTTTTTTCTTTTACTCATAAATACTTTGAATAGCTTTCATTAATTGTAGCAGTTTCTCTTCACTACCCATAATAAGTACTGTATCGTCAGAGAATATCAAAAACCCTTTCTAAATTCTGTTTCAATCTTATTTCCTTATTCTATAACTCCCCATTTACAAATATTTTCTTTCCTTAGACATGTGGTATTATCATCTATCTATCTATCTACACAAAACATACACACGCACACTTATAATATGTGTTCCTTTATGTGGTTAACATCAACAAATAAAATGACAGCTTTTGAAGACAGCAGAGACTGGAACCAGGCTCTAAGACATCTGGAGATAGCTAAGTTTATAAAAATTCGAATGTGTCTTGGATGAATAGCAGTGTTCATTTTCTCAACTCTGCTAGACTTGGCCTAACGATGATCTTCAAAAACAGACAATATAGAATTCCTACAATGGCTATTTATTCTATAAAAATTGCCTGGGAGTCAACTGCACCAACTTTTTTGAACACTAACGGCTGTCAATCTGGGAAAATGTTTGTCGTAGTTCAGCAAGATGTGAATGACCCTTTTTTTTCCAAAACAATGCATAATGTTTTTCACGCCTTTTAAAGTAGTATCGTCTTAACGTGTAAAACAGAATAGCGCTAATCTAGCATTAAATGTTGCCGTTCTCTTTTCGTATATAGTGTAGCAGCATCTTCAACGCCAAGAGAATGTTTGTGCATCGACTCTAAGTGATTTCATTGCTCGTCTCCTACTACTACTTCTTCTTCATAACCACCTACTCTTTATCGTCTCCTCCCTTTTCTCGTATCCCTGTTCTCTTTGTGGTACCCCATGTCCCTCCGTCGCCTCCTACATACATCTCTTTCATATTTTCTTCCATACTCATCGACACTGATCAAATCTTATATTACTTTTGTTTTATTTTCTCTCTCTCTCTCTCCCTCTCCTCTCTCTCTCTCTCCTCTCTCTCTCTCTCTCTCTCTCTGCGTATATATACAGTATACAGTCTATACTGTATATAATTCATATATACATATGTAAACATACAGGTACCCCCCGTGCATCTACAATACTGTAATAATATACAATAATGCGATTCGACTAACTATAAGAAAAAGAGAGAACTCTTGACAAGCGACGAATGATAAAGGTCCGATGCATTTCACTGCGGTGAGGAGAACTACATTTATTTTTTTTTTAAATGGAAGAAACACTATAATTCACACTGAAGTCCATCCAAAAAACATTCCAGTGTGGTATCAACTCATACTTTTGCTTTAATATTCTTGATTATTTAAAACTGCTGATAACGTACCTACCATAACAAAACGATTAAATGCCTAATTCCTACCTTGAGCTAAGTTTCTGTTCGTAAGTCCATAGCTGATTTCTGGGAACAGCATTCACAATGATGATAGATTTCATCAGTATAATCTGAATGAAAATAGAAGATATAAAAGGGGCTTAGTATGTGTAGTGCAAGAAGCAATTAAACATTAACAAGTGGATCGACATCAAAAGTACATAGACAGTACTGAGGTAAGTCGTTATGGGGCACTCATTAAATTGACTAAGCCTTTGATGTAAATAACAACTATATAGAACAATTATTTTTCTTTTGAGAGGGTAGGTCAGAAAATAAATTCTACGAAAATACTCAAGACAGTAAACAGAGCCAACAATTAACGGTGGTCGTTATTACCATTCAAATACTATGTACCATAACTTGAATAGAGATAGCCAAAGACCCACCTATACCGGACAGCAAAAGGCAGAAGTCAAAACGGATGTAGCATAATTGGATAGGACTTGATACAAAGAAAATACAATATCGTAAGCCTAGTATCAAATTTCAAGCATCACCAAAACATGTCTGTAACACTTTTATATATACTACTGATGCATGACTCATGACCTAGCTATTTTCTTCGACTGTTCATTTTTTTTTTCTCCCGTGATAAGCTCCAACAGAATTGAAAATGCTGCACTTTAAAAAATTGCCCCTGACATACAACTACAGTGCAGTAGTAGTTAACCCCTTGAGAGAAGAATATCTTAGTGTTGTCAGTTGTATGAGGACAGAGGAGAATGTGTAAGGATAGGCCAGACTATTCGGTGTATGTGTAGGCAAAGGGAAAGTGAACTGTAACCAGAGAAAAGGATCCAATGTATTACTGTCTGGACAGTCAAAGACCCCATAACTCTAGCGGTAGTATCTCAACAGGTGGCTGGGGTCCTGGCCAACCTACTACCTATAAAAGACATTCGAACACGAAATACGTCTATTTCCCGTTAGGATAAAGTTAACGAATTTGATACTTAAAACTAGGCCTACGCCAATGCTTTCTATGTAGGTTTTCTCTATTGTTTGAATAATTTTGGCTTAATTACAAGAGAAGATAATCATTTTGTCTTGCAGTTAGTCTAGTGAAATGGGATAGGAGCTGCTTCTTATAGTAAATGTGTGTGTGTTTGTACAAACATATTACCATGAACATATCAGATTTATAGTCGATGATAAATCTATAATTTATTGAACATATATATATTCGAAATTTGGATTTTATAATAAAGTTGAAAATCATATAGATAATATAATGAAAATAACAATAAATGACACATGATGAACAAAATAGAAATATCCATATCTAAAAAAGAAAAAAAAAACAAGAATGATTTGAGTGGGCGATGAGCTGCGTTGCCACTTTTCCTCCTCACAATATTATTTCCCTCTCTAAACACTGATACTGCTCTTGGCTTTCTACTTACATTTGGCACAAGCGGAACTCTGCCAAGACAACGTTTTACCATTTTAGGGAATATATGGAATTGAACTCTCTCTCTCTCTCTCTCTCTCTCGCTCTCTCTCTCTCTCTCTCTCTCTCTCTCTCATAAATTGATAACTCACACATCGTTGACTACTGTCAAAACACACCACACACACCACACACACACACACACACCACACACACATATATATATATCTATATATAATATATATATATATAATATATATATATAATATATATATATGTGTGTGTGTGTGTGTGTGTGTGTGTGTGTGTGTGTATTACGTAAACTGAATAACTATGACCAAACTTAGAGTTATCTGATTAGCGCATTATTCGCCAACATAAAAACTCACTAAATTTCCCTCCGACATTGAAGTAACTCTACCGATTTGCCTATTATTTTTATATGTTCTAATTCTCTTTTTCATAATAATTGAACATTTTCAGAATAGATCGTAGGACGATTGAGAACGCATTTCTAATATTTAGGAATAGAAAGAAGAAGAAGAAGGAATAAGAAGTAGAAGAAGAAAGAAGACGACGATTCTAAAGAGATTTGCAAGGAAGATGAAGTATACTGTCCGGGAATAAACGGAGATGAAATATGACGAGAATGCTCTCTCTCTCTCTCTCTCTCTCCTTCTCTCTCTCTCTCTCTCTCTCTCTCTCATCCTCTCTCTCTCTCTCTCTCTCTTACACCGGACATTAGAATATGATTAGAATTTTCCATAATTGGAGTGAAAACGAACGAAAAATTAAGGAATGAAATCCTCGGAAAAGACAACAATTCATCTTCACCGTTAATTTTCTCCCGTTTTCCTTCGGAGACATTATGAAGATCCCTGAGAGAGAGAGAGAGAGAGAGGAGGAGAGAGAAGAGGGAAGAGAGAGAGAGAGAGAGAGAGAGTAGAGAGAGTTGGAATTCCTTAATCTTTCGATTATTCCCATAATTGTTAACACGAATACAAAGGAAATTGATAGGGAAGGCGAACATTACATTCTGGGAATGAATGAAGATGAAACAAGAACGCTTCCAGAATGTCTTCAGAGAGTCAGATTTGCCTCAAAACGTTTTAGGAGATAAATGTTACGATTTGCACAGAAAGAAAACTATGAATAAATCTTTCCTTTTTTTATGGTTTTTTAATCCTTTCAGTATTTCTTCATCTTGTGGATTCTCTCTCCTCTCTCTCTCTCTCTCTCTCTCTCTCTCTCTCTCTCACTCTCTCTCTCTCTCTCTCTCTCTCTCTCATACCTGAAGACTTTGGACTCCAGTTGAAGCCAAAAAAGAATTTTTCGTATTCTAATGGCTTCTCTCTCTCTCTCTCTCTCTCTCTCTCTCTCTCTCTCTCTCTCTCTCTCTCTCTCTCTCTCAACTTGCTTTTTTTTAAATAATGCTAAATTCAGGAAAGGTTTCGGTAATCATAGATATGGCTTCTCAAGTTTTCAAAATGGAGGCAATGAAGAAAGCTGTAAGAATTCTCCTTAACGGAGGATGGCAATGGGTACACTCGGTTTATCGAACCTGGTTAGGTGAGACTGTGAGAAAGGAAGAGCTTTTGCAGAATCTTCTCAAGGAAATCGGAGAAACTACCCAAGAAG
>NW_027172205.1:0-77693 GCF_036898095.1 Palaemon carinicauda | reverse complement strand
GATGAATAAAATGAATGCAAAAACTCTATTGAGACAGCATCAGAAACGTCAAAATCGCTTCCAGATGAATAAAATGAATGCAAAAACTCTATTGAGACAGCATCTGAAATGGTAAAATCGCTTCCAGATGAATAAAATGAATGCAAAAACTCTATTGAGACAGCATCAGAAACGTCAAAATCGCTTCCAGATGAATAAAATGAATAAAAACTCTATTGAGACAGCATCTGAAACGTAAAATCGCTTCCAGATGAATAAAATGAATGCAAAACTCTATTGAGACAGCATCTGAAACGTCAAAATCGCTTCCAGATGAATAAAATGAATGCAAAAACTCTATTGAGACAGCATCAGAAACGTCAAAATCGCTTCCAGATGAATAAAATGAATGCATAAACTCTATTGAGACAGCATCTGAAACGTCAAAATCGCTTCCAGATGAATAAAATGAATGCAAAAACTCTATTGAGACAGCAGAAACGTCAAAATCGCTTCCAGATGAATAAAATGAATGCATAAACTCTATTGAGACAGCATCAGAAACGTCAAAATCGCTTCCAGATGAATAAAATGAATGCAAAAACTCTATTGAGACAGCATCGAAACGTCAAAATCGCTTCCAGATGAATAAAATGAATGCAAAAACTCTATTGAGACAGCATCTGAAACGTCAAAATCGCTTCCAGATGAATAAAATGAATGCAAAAACTCTATTGAGACAGCATCTGAAATGGTAAAATCGCTTCCAGATGAATAAAATGAATGCAAAAACTCTATTGAGACAGCATCAGAAACGTCAAAATCGCTTCCAGATGAATAAAATGAATGCAAAAACTCTATTGAGACAGCATCAGAAACGTAAAATCGCTTCCAGATGAATAAAATGAATGCAAAAACTCTATTGAGACAGCATCAGAAACGTCAAAATCGCTTCCAGATGAATAAAATGAATGCAAAAACTCTATTGAGACAGCATCAGAAACGTCAAAATCGCTTCCAGATGAATAAAATGAATGCAAAAACTCTATTGAGACAGCATCAGAAACTTCAAAATCGCTTCCAGATGAATAAAATGAATGCAAAAACTCTATTGAGACAGCATCTGAAACGTCAAAATCGCTTCCAGATGAATAAAATGAATGCAAAAACTCTATTGAGACAGCATCAGAAACGTAAAATCGCTTCCAGATGAATAAAATGAATGCAAAACTCTATTGAGACAGCATCAGAAACGTCAAAATCGCTTCCAGATGAATAAAATGAATGCAAAAACTCTATTGAGACAGCATCAGAAACGTCAAAATCGCTTCCAGATGAATAAAATGAATGCAAAACTCTATTGAGACAGCATCTGAAATGGTAAAATCGCTTCCAGATGAATAAAATGAATGCAAAAACTCTATTGAGACAGCATCTGAAATGGTAAAATCGCTTCCAGATGAATAAAATGAATGCAAAAACTCTATTGAGACAGCATCTGAAACGTGGTAAAATCGCTTCCAGATGAATAAAATGAATGCAAAAACTCTATTGAGACAGCATCTGAAATGGTAAAATCGCTTCCAGATGAATAAAATGAATGCAAAAACTCTATTGAGACAGCATCAGAAACGTAAAATCGCTTCCAGATGAATAAAATGAATGCAAAAACTCTATTGAGACAGCATCAGAAACGTCAAAATCGCTTCCAGATGAATAAAATGAATGCAAAAACTCTATTGAGACAGCATCAGAAACGTCAAAATCGCTTCCAGATGAATAAAATGAATGCAAAAACTCTATTGAGACAGCATCTGAAACGTCAAAATCGCTTCCAGATGAATAAAATGAATGCAAAAACTCTATTGAGACAGCATCTGAAATGGTAAAATCGCTTCCAGATGAATAAAATGAATGCAAAAACTCTATTGAGACAGCATCAGAAACGTCAAAATCGCTTCCAGATGAATAAAATGAATGCAAAACTCTATTGAGACAGCATCAGAAACGTCAAAATCGCTTCCAGATGAATAAAATGAATGCAAAAACTCTATTGAGACAGCATCTGAAATGGTCAAAATCGCTTCCAGATGAATAAAATGAATGCATAAACTCTATTGAGACAGCATCTGAAACGTCAAAATCGCTTCCAGATGAATAAAATGAATGCAAAAACTCTATTGAGACAGCATTAGAAACGTCAAAATCGCTTCCAGATGAATAAAATGAATGCATAAACTCTATTGAGACAGCATCTGAAATGGTAAAATCGCTTCCAGATGAATAAAATGAATGAAAAACTCTATTGAGACAGCATCAGAAACGTAAAATCGCTTCCAGATGAATAAAATGAATGCATAAACTCTATTGAGACAGCATCAGAAACGTCAAAATCGCTTCCAGATGAATAAAATGAATGCAAAACTCTATTGAGACAGCATCAGAAACGTCAAAATCGCTTCCAGATGAATAAAATGAATGCTAAACTCTATTGAGACAGCATCTGAAATGGTCAAAATCGCTTCCAGATGAATAAAATGAATGCAAAAACTCTATTGAGACAGCATCTGAAATGGTAAAATCGCTTCCAGATGAATAAAATGAATGCAAAAACTCTATTGAGACAGCATCAGAAACGTCAAAATCGCTTCCAGATGAATAAAATGAATGCAAAAACTCTATTGAGACAGCATCTGAAATGGTAAAATCGCTTCCAGATGAATAAAATGAATGCAAAAACTCTATTGAGACAGCATCTGAAACGTAAAATCGCTTCCAGATGAATAAAATGAATGCAAAAACTCTATTGAGACAGCATCAGAAACGTCAAAATCGCTTCCAGATGAATAAAATGAATGCAAAAACTCTATTGAGACAGCATCTGAAATGGTAAAATCGCTTCCAGATGAATAAAATGAATGCAAAAACTCTATTGAGACAGCATCTGAAACGTCAAAATCGCTTCCAGATGAATAAAATGAATGCAAAAACTCTATTGAGACAGCATCTGAAACGTCAAAATCGCTTCCAGATGAATAAAATGAATGCAAAAACTCTATTGAGACAGCATCAGAAACGTCAAAATCGCTTCCAGATGAATAAAATGAATGCATAAACTCTATTGAGACAGCATCAGAAACGTCAAAATCGCTTCCAGATGAATAAAATGAATGCAAAAACTCTATTGAGACAGCATCAGAAACGTAAAATCGCTTCCAGATGAATAAAATGAATGCAAAAACTCTATTGAGACAGCATCTGAAACGTCAAAATCGCTTCCAGATGAATAAAATGAATGCAAAAACTCTATTGAGACAGCATCAGAAACGTCAAAATCGCTTCCAGATGAATAAAATGAATGCATAAACTCTATTGAGACAGCATCTGAAATGGTAAAATCGCTTCCAGATGAATAAAATGAATGCAAAAACTCTATTGAGACAGCATCAGAAACGTAAAATCGCTTCCAGATGAATAAAATGAATGCAAAAACTCTATTGAGACAGCATCAGAAACGTCAAAATCGCTTCCAGATGAATAAAATGAATGCAAAAACTCTATTGAGACAGCATCAGAAACGTCAAAATCGCTTCCAGATGAATAAAATGAATGCAAAAACTCTATTGAGACAGCATCAGAAATGGTAAAATCGCTTCCAGATGAATAAAATGAATGCAAAAACTCTATTGAGACAGCATCTGAAATGGTAAAATCGCTTCCAGATGAATAAAATGAATGCAAAAACTCTATTGAGACAGCATGAAATGGTAAAATCGCTTCCAGATGAATAAAATGAATGCAAAAACTCTATTGAGACAGCATCTGAAACGTCAAAATCGCTTCCAGATGAATAAAATGAATGCAAAAACTCTATTGAGACAGCATCAGAAACGTCAAAATCGCTTCCAGATGAATAAAATGAATGCAAAAACTCTATTGAGACAGCATCAGAAACGTAAAATCGCTTCCAGATGAATAAAATGAATGCAAAAACTCTATTGAGACAGCATCAGAAACGTCAAAATCGCTTCCAGATGAATAAAATGAATGCAAAACTCTATTGAGACAGCATCTGAAACGTCAAAATCGCTTCCAGATGAATAAAATGAATGCAAAAACTCTATTGAGACAGCATCTGAAACGTCAAAATCGCTTCCAGATGAATAAAATGAATGCAAAAACTCTATTGAGACAGCATCTGAAACGTCAAAATCGCTTCCAGATGAATAAAATGAATGCAAAAACTCTATTGAGACAGCATCTGAAATGGTAAAATCGCTTCCAGATGAATAAAATGAATGCAAAAACTCTATTGAGACAGCATCAGAAACGTCAAAATCGCTTCCAGATGAATAAAATGAATGCAAAACTCTATTGAGACAGCATCAGAAACGTCAAAATCGCTTCCAGATGAATAAAATGAATGCAAAAACTCTATTGAGACAGCAGAAACGTCAAAATCGCTTCCAGATGAATAAAATGAATGCAAAAACTCTATTGAGACAGCATCTGAAATGGTAAAATCGCTTCCAGATGAATAAAATGAATGCAAAAACTCTATTGAGACAGCATCTGAAATGGTAAAATCGCTTCCAGATGAATAAAATGAATGCAAAAACTCTATTGAGACAGCATCAGAAACGTCAAAATCGCTTCCAGATGAATAAAATGAATGCAAAAACTCTATTGAGACAGCATCTGAAACGTAAAATCGCTTCCAGATGAATAAAATGAATGCAAAAACTCTATTGAGACAGCATCAGAAACGTCAAAATCGCTTCCAGATGAATAAAATGAATGCAAAAACTCTATTGAGACAGCATCAGAAACGTCAAAATCGCTTCCAGATGAATAAAATGAATGCAAAACTCTATTGAGACAGCATCAGAAACGTCAAAATCGCTTCCAGATGAATAAAATGAATGCAAAAACTCTATTGAGACAGCATCTGAAATGGTAAAATCGCTTCCAGATGAATAAAATGAATGCAAAACTCTATTGAGACAGCATCAGAAACGTAAAATCGCTTCCAGATGAATAAAATGAATGCAAAACTCTATTGAGACAGCATCAGAAACGTCAAAATCGCTTCCAGATGAATAAAATGAATGCAAAAACTCTATTGAGACAGCATCAGAAACGTCAAAATCGCTTCCAGATGAATAAAATGAATGCATAAACTCTATTGAGACAGCATCAGAAACGTCAAAATCGCTTCCAGATGAATAAAATGAATGCAAAAACTCTATTGAGACAGCATCTGAAATGGTAAAATCGCTTCCAGATGAATAAAATGAATGCAAAAACTCTATTGAGACAGCATCTGAAATGGTAAAATCGCTTCCAGATGAATAAAATGAATGCAAAAACTCTATTGAGACAGCATCTGAAATGGTAAAATCGCTTCCAGATGAATAAAATGAATGCAAAAACTCTATTGAGACAGCATCTGAAACGTGAAAATCGCTTCCAGATGAATAAAATGAATGCAAACTCTATTGAGACAGCATCAGAAACGTCAAAATCGCTTCCAGATGAATAAAATGAATGCAAAAACTCTATTGAGACAGCATCTGAAATGGTAAAATCGCTTCCAGATGAATAAAATGAATGCAAAAACTCTATTGAGACAGCATCTGAAACGTCAAAATCGCTTCCAGATGAATAAAATGAATGCAAAAACTCTATTGAGACAGCATCTGAAATGGTCAAAATCGCTTCCAGATGAATAAAATGAATGCAAAAACTCTATTGAGACAGCATCAGAAACGTCAAAATCGCTTCCAGATGAATAAAATGAATGCATAAACTCTATTGAGACAGCATCAGAAACGTCAAAATCGCTTCCAGATGAATAAAATGAATGCAAAAACTCTATTGAGACAGCATCTGAAATGGTAAAATCGCTTCCAGATGAATAAAATGAATGCATAAACTCTATTGAGACAGCATCTGAAACGTCAAAATCGCTTCCAGATGAATAAAATGAATGCAAAAACTCTATTGAGACAGCATTAGAAACGTCAAAATCGCTTCCAGATGAATAAAATGAATGCATAAACTCTATTGAGACAGCATCTGAAATGGTAAAATCGCTTCCAGATGAATAAAATGAATGAAAAACTCTATTGAGACAGCATCAGAAACGTCAAAATCGCTTCCAGATGAATAAAATGAATGCATAAACTCTATTGAGACAGCATCAGAAACGTCAAAATCGCTTCCAGATGAATAAAATGAATGCATAAACTCTATTGAGACAGCATCAGAAACGTCAAAATCGCTTCCAGATGAATAAAATGAATGCAAAACTCTATTGAGACAGCATCTGAAATGGTAAAATCGCTTCCAGATGAATAAAATGAATGCAAAAACTCTATTGAGACAGCATCTGAAATGGTAAAATCGCTTCCAGATGAATAAAATGAATGCAAAAACTCTATTGAGACAGCATGAAATGGTCAAAATCGCTTCCAGATGAATAAAATGAATGCAAAAACTCTATTGAGACAGCATCTGAAACGTCAAAATCGCTTCCAGATGAATAAAATGAATGCAAAAACTCTATTGAGACAGCATCAGAAACGTCAAAATCGCTTCCAGATGAATAAAATGAATGCAAAAACTCTATTGAGACAGCATCAGAAACGTCAAAATCGCTTCCAGATGAATAAAATGAATGCAAAAACTCTATTGAGACAGCATCAGAAACGTCAAAATCGCTTCCAGATGAATAAAATGAATGTAAAAACTCTATTGAGACAGCATCTGAAATGGTAAAATCGCTTCCAGATGAATAAAATGAATGCATAAACTCTATTGAGACAGCATCTGAAACGTCAAAATCGCTTCCAGATGAATAAAATGAATGCAAAAACTCTATTGAGACAGCATCTGAAACGTCAAAATCGCTTCCAGATGAATAAAATGAATGCAAAAACTCTATTGAGACAGCATCTGAAACGTCAAAATCGCTTCCAGATGAATAAAATGAATGCAAAAACTCTATTGAGACAGCATCAGAAACGTCAAAATCGCTTCCAGATGAATAAAATGAATGCAAAAACTCTATTGAGACAGCATCAGAAACGTCAAAATCGCTTCCAGATGAATAAAATGAATGCAAAAACTCTATTGAGACAGCAGAAACGTCAAAATCGCTTCCAGATGAATAAAATGAATGCATAAACTCTATTGAGACAGCATCTGAAATGGTAAAATCGCTTCCAGATGAATAAAATGAATGCAAAAACTCTATTGAGACAGCATCTGAAATGGTAAAATCGCTTCCAGATGAATAAAATGAATGCAAAAACTCTATTGAGACAGCATCAGAAACGTCAAAATCGCTTCCAGATGAATAAAATGAATGCAAAAACTCTATTGAGACAGCATCTGAAATGGTAAAATCGCTTCCAGATGAATAAAATGAATGCAAAAACTCTATTGAGACAGCATCTGAAACGTCAAAATCGCTTCCAGATGAATAAAATGAATGCAAAAACTCTATTGAGACAGCATCAGAAACGTCAAAATCGCTTCCAGATGAATAAAATGAATGCAAAAACTCTATTGAGACAGCATCAGAAACGTCAAAATCGCTTCCAGATGAATAAAATGAATGCAAAAACTCTATTGAGACAGCATCTGAAATGGTAAAATCGCTTCCAGATGAATAAAATGAATGCAAAAACTCTATTGAGACAGCATCTGAAACGTAAAATCGCTTCCAGATGAATAAAATGAATGCAAAAACTCTATTGAGACAGCATCAGAAACGTCAAAATCGCTTCCAGATGAATAAAATGAATGCAAAAACTCTATTGAGACAGCATCAGAAACGTCAAAATCGCTTCCAGATGAATAAAATGAATGCAAAACTCTATTGAGACAGCATCAGAAACGTCAAAATCGCTTCCAGATGAATAAAATGAATGCAAAAACTCTATTGAGACAGCATCTGAAACGTCAAAATCGCTTCCAGATGAATAAAATGAATGCAAAAACTCTATTGAGACAGCATCTGAAACGTCAAAATCGCTTCCAGATGAATAAAATGAATGCAAAAACTCTATTGAGACAGCATCTGAAATGGTAAAATCGCTTCCAGATGAATAAAATGAATGCAAAAACTCTATTGAGACAGCATCAGAAACGTCAAAATCGCTTCCAGATGAATAAAATGAATGCAAACTCTATTGAGACAGCATCAGAAACGTCAAAATCGCTTCCAGATGAATAAAATGAATGCAAAAACTCTATTGAGACAGCATCTGAAACGTAAAATCGCTTCCAGATGAATAAAATGAATGCAAAAACTCTATTGAGACAGCATCTGAAACGTCAAAATCGCTTCCAGATGAATAAAATGAATGCAAAAACTCTATTGAGACAGCATCTGAAATGGTAAAATCGCTTCCAGATGAATAAAATGAATGCAAAAACTCTATTGAGACAGCATCTGAAACGTCAAAATCGCTTCCAGATGAATAAAATGAATGCAAAAACTCTATTGAGACAGCATCAGAAACGTCAAAATCGCTTCCAGATGAATAAAATGAATGCAAAAACTCTATTGAGACAGCATCTGAAATGGTAAAATCGCTTCCAGATGAATAAAATGAATGCAAAACTCTATTGAGACAGCATCTGAAACGTCAAAATCGCTTCCAGATGAATAAAATGAATGCAAAAACTCTATTGAGACAGCATCTGAAACGTCAAAATCGCTTCCAGATGAATAAAATGAATGCAAAAACTCTATTGAGACAGCATCTGAAACGTAAAATCGCTTCCAGATGAATAAAATGAATGCAAAAACTCTATTGAGACAGCATCAGAAACGTAAAATCGCTTCCAGATGAATAAAATGAATGCAAAACTCTATTGAGACAGCATCAGAAACGTCAAAATCGCTTCCAGATGAATAAAATGAATGCATAAACTCTATTGAGACAGCATCAGAAACGTCAAAATCGCTTCCAGATGAATAAAATGAATGCTAAACTCTATTGAGACAGCATCTGAAATGGTAAAATCGCTTCCAGATGAATAAAATGAATGCAAAAACTCTATTGAGACAGCATCTGAAATGGTAAAATCGCTTCCAGATGAATAAAATGAATGCAAAAACTCTATTGAGACAGCATCAGAAACGTCAAAATCGCTTCCAGATGAATAAAATGAATGCAAAAACTCTATTGAGACAGCATCAGAAACGTCAAAATCGCTTCCAGATGAATAAAATGAATGCAAAAACTCTATTGAGACAGCATCAGAAACGTAAAATCGCTTCCAGATGAATAAAATGAATGCAAAAACTCTATTGAGACAGCATCAGAAACGTCAAAATCGCTTCCAGATGAATAAAATGAATGCATAAACTCTATTGAGACAGCATCAGAAACGTCAAAATCGCTTCCAGATGAATAAAATGAATGCAAAAACTCTATTGAGACAGCATCTGAAATGGTAAAATCGCTTCCAGATGAATAAAATGAATGCAAAAACTCTATTGAGACAGCATCTGAAACGTAAAATCGCTTCCAGATGAATAAAATGAATGCAAAAACTCTATTGAGACAGCATCTGAAACGTAAAATCGCTTCCAGATGAATAAAATGAATGCAAAAACTCTATTGAGACAGCATCTGAAACGTCAAAATCGCTTCCAGATGAATAAAATGAATGCAAAAACTCTATTGAGACAGCATCAGAAACGTCAAAATCGCTTCCAGATGAATAAAATGAATGCAAAAACTCTATTGAGACAGCATCTGAAACGTAAAATCGCTTCCAGATGAATAAAATGAATGCAAAAACTCTATTGAGACAGCATCAGAAACGTCAAAATCGCTTCCAGATGAATAAAATGAATGCATAAACTCTATTGAGACAGCATCTGAAATGGTAAAATCGCTTCCAGATGAATAAAATGAATGCAAAAACTCTATTGAGACAGCATCTGAAACGTCAAAATCGCTTCCAGATGAATAAAATGAATGCAAAAACTCTATTGAGACAGCATCAGAAACGTCAAAATCGCTTCCAGATGAATAAAATGAATGCAAAAACTCTATTGAGACAGCATCAGAAACGTCAAAATCGCTTCCAGATGAATAAAATGAATGCAAAAACTCTATTGAGACAGCATGAAATGGTCAAAATCGCTTCCAGATGAATAAAATGAATGCAAAAACTCTATTGAGACAGCATCAGAAACGTCAAAATCGCTTCCAGATGAATAAAATGAATGCAAAAACTCTATTGAGACAGCATCAGAAACGTCAAAATCGCTTCCAGATGAATAAAATGAATGCAAAAACTCTATTGAGACAGCATCTGAAACGTGGTAAAATCGCTTCCAGATGAATAAAATGAATGCAAAAACTCTATTGAGACAGCATCTGAAACGTAAAATCGCTTCCAGATGAATAAAATGAATGCAAAAACTCTATTGAGACAGCATCAGAAACGTCAAAATCGCTTCCAGATGAATAAAATGAATGCAAAAACTCTATTGAGACAGCATCAGAAACGTCAAAATCGCTTCCAGATGAATAAAATGAATGCAAAAACTCTATTGAGACAGCATCTGAAACGTCAAAATCGCTTCCAGATGAATAAAATGAATGCAAAAACTCTATTGAGACAGCATCAGAAACGTCAAAATCGCTTCCAGATGAATAAAATGAATGCAAAAACTCTATTGAGACAGCATCAGAAACGTCAAAATCGCTTCCAGATGAATAAAATGAATGCAAAAACTCTATTGAGACAGCATCAGAAACGTCAAAATCGCTTCCAGATGAATAAAATGAATGCAAAACTCTATTGAGACAGCATCTGAAACGTAAAATCGCTTCCAGATGAATAAAATGAATGCAAAACTCTATTGAGACAGCAGAAACGTCAAAATCGCTTCCAGATGAATAAAATGAATGCAAAAACTCTATTGAGACAGCATCTGAAACGTAAAATCGCTTCCAGATGAATAAAATGAATGCAAAAACTCTATTGAGACAGCATCTGAAATGGTCAAAATCGCTTCCAGATGAATAAAATGAATGCAAAAACTCTATTGAGACAGCATCTGAAATGGTAAAATCGCTTCCAGATGAATAAAATGAATGCAAAAACTCTATTGAGACAGCATCTGAAATGGTAAAATCGCTTCCAGATGAATAAAATGAATGCAAAAACTCTATTGAGACAGCATCTGAAATGGTAAAATCGCTTCCAGATGAATAAAATGAATGCAAAAACTCTATTGAGACAGCATCTGAAACGTGGTAAAATCGCTTCCAGATGAATAAAATGAATGCAAAAACTCTATTGAGACAGCATCAGAAACGTCAAAATCGCTTCCAGATGAATAAAATGAATGCAAAAACTCTATTGAGACAGCATCTGAAATGGTAAAATCGCTTCCAGATGAATAAAATGAATGCAAAAACTCTATTGAGACAGCATCTGAAACGTCAAAATCGCTTCCAGATGAATAAAATGAATGCAAAAACTCTATTGAGACAGCATCTGAAACGTCAAAATCGCTTCCAGATGAATAAAATGAATGCAAAAACTCTATTGAGACAGCATCAGAAACGTCAAAATCGCTTCCAGATGAATAAAATGAATGCAAAACTCTATTGAGACAGCATCAGAAACGTCAAAATCGCTTCCAGATGAATAAAATGAATGCAAAAACTCTATTGAGACAGCATCTGAAATGGTAAAATCGCTTCCAGATGAATAAAATGAATGCAAAACTCTATTGAGACAGCATCTGAAACGTCAAAATCGCTTCCAGATGAATAAAATGAATGCAAAAACTCTATTGAGACAGCATCAGAAACGTCAAAATCGCTTCCAGATGAATAAAATGAATGCAAAACTCTATTGAGACAGCATCAGAAACGTCAAAATCGCTTCCAGATGAATAAAATGAATGCAAAAACTCTATTGAGACAGCATCAGAAACGTCAAAATCGCTTCCAGATGAATAAAATGAATGCAAAAACTCTATTGAGACAGCATCAGAAACGTCAAAATCGCTTCCAGATGAATAAAATGAATGCAAAAACTCTATTGAGACAGCATCAGAAACGTCAAAATCGCTTCCAGATGAATAAAATGAATGCAAAAACTCTATTGAGACAGCATCTGAAATGGTAAAATCGCTTCCAGATGAATAAAATGAATGCAAAAACTCTATTGAGACAGCATCTGAAATGGTAAAATCGCTTCCAGATGAATAAAATGAATGCAAAAACTCTATTGAGACAGCATCAGAAACGTCAAAATCGCTTCCAGATGAATAAAATGAATGCAAAAACTCTATTGAGACAGCATCTGAAACGTCAAAATCGCTTCCAGATGAATAAAATGAATGCAAAAACTCTATTGAGACAGCATCTGAAACGTAAAATCGCTTCCAGATGAATAAAATGAATGCAAAAACTCTATTGAGACAGCATCTGAAACGTCAAAATCGCTTCCAGATGAATAAAATGAATGCAAAAACTCTATTGAGACAGCATCAGAAACGTCAAAATCGCTTCCAGATGAATAAAATGAATGCAAAACTCTATTGAGACAGCATCTGAAATGGTAAAATCGCTTCCAGATGAATAAAATGAATGCAAAACTCTATTGAGACAGCATCTGAAACGTCAAAATCGCTTCCAGATGAATAAAATGAATGCAAAAACTCTATTGAGACAGCATCAGAAACGTCAAAATCGCTTCCAGATGAATAAAATGAATGCAAAAACTCTATTGAGACAGCATCAGAAACGTCAAAATCGCTTCCAGATGAATAAAATGAATGCAAAACTCTATTGAGACAGCATCTGAAACGTCAAAATCGCTTCCAGATGAATAAAATGAATGCAAAAACTCTATTGAGACAGCATCTGAAACGTAAAATCGCTTCCAGATGAATAAAATGAATGCAAAAACTCTATTGAGACAGCATCAGAAACGTCAAAATCGCTTCCAGATGAATAAAATGAATGCAAAACTCTATTGAGACAGCATCAGAAACGTAAAATCGCTTCCAGATGAATAAAATGAATGCAAAAACTCTATTGAGACAGCATCTGAAATGGTAAAATCGCTTCCAGATGAATAAAATGAATGCAAAAACTCTATTGAGACAGCATCAGAAACGTCAAAATCGCTTCCAGATGAATAAAATGAATGCAAAAACTCTATTGAGACAGCATCAGAAACGTCAAAATCGCTTCCAGATGAATAAAATGAATGCAAAAACTCTATTGAGACAGCATCTGAAACGTCAAAATCGCTTCCAGATGAATAAAATGAATGCAAAAACTCTATTGAGACAGCATCAGAAACGTAAAATCGCTTCCAGATGAATAAAATGAATGCAAAAACTCTATTGAGACAGCATCTGAAACGTCAAAATCGCTTCCAGATGAATAAAATGAATGCAAAAACTCTATTGAGACAGCATCAGAAACGTCAAAATCGCTTCCAGATGAATAAAATGAATGCAAAAACTCTATTGAGACAGCATCTGAAACGTAAAATCGCTTCCAGATGAATAAAATGAATGCAAAAACTCTATTGAGACAGCATCAGAAACGTCAAAATCGCTTCCAGATGAATAAAATGAATGCAAAAACTCTATTGAGACAGCATCAGAAACGTCAAAATCGCTTCCAGATGAATAAAATGAATGCATAAACTCTATTGAGACAGCATCTGAAACGTCAAAATCGCTTCCAGATGAATAAAATGAATGCAAAAACTCTATTGAGACAGCATCAGAAACGTCAAAATCGCTTCCAGATGAATAAAATGAATGCAAAAACTCTATTGAGACAGCATCTGAAATGGTAAAATCGCTTCCAGATGAATAAAATGAATGCAAAAACTCTATTGAGACAGCATCTGAAATGGTCAAAATCGCTTCCAGATGAATAAAATGAATGCAAAAACTCTATTGAGACAGCATCTGAAACGTCAAAATCGCTTCCAGATGAATAAAATGAATGCAAAAACTCTATTGAGACAGCAGAAACGTCAAAATCGCTTCCAGATGAATAAAATGAATGCAAAAACTCTATTGAGACAGCATCTGAAACGTAAAATCGCTTCCAGATGAATAAAATGAATGCAAAAACTCTATTGAGACAGCATCTGAAACGTAAAATCGCTTCCAGATGAATAAAATGAATGCAAAAACTCTATTGAGACAGCATCTGAAACGTCAAAATCGCTTCCAGATGAATAAAATGAATGCAAAAACTCTATTGAGACAGCATCTGAAACGTCAAAATCGCTTCCAGATGAATAAAATGAATGCAAAAACTCTATTGAGACAGCATCAGAAACGTCAAAATCGCTTCCAGATGAATAAAATGAATGCAAAAACTCTATTGAGACAGCATCTGAAACGTCAAAATCGCTTCCAGATGAATAAAATGAATGCAAAACTCTATTGAGACAGCATCAGAAACGTCAAAATCGCTTCCAGATGAATAAAATGAATGCAAAAACTCTATTGAGACAGCATCAGAAACGTCAAAATCGCTTCCAGATGAATAAAATGAATGCAAAAACTCTATTGAGACAGCATCAGAAACGTCAAAATCGCTTCCAGATGAATAAAATGAATGCAAAACTCTATTGAGACAGCATCAGAAACGTCAAAATCGCTTCCAGATGAATAAAATGAATGCAAAAACTCTATTGAGACAGCATCTGAAACGTCAAAATCGCTTCCAGATGAATAAAATGAATGCAAAAACTCTATTGAGACAGCATCAGAAACGTCAAAATCGCTTCCAGATGAATAAAATGAATGCAAAAACTCTATTGAGACAGCATCTGAAATGGTAAAATCGCTTCCAGATGAATAAAATGAATGCAAAAACTCTATTGAGACAGCATCTGAAATGGTAAAATCGCTTCCAGATGAATAAAATGAATGCAAAAACTCTATTGAGACAGCATCAGAAACGTCAAAATCGCTTCCAGATGAATAAAATGAATGCAAAAACTCTATTGAGACAGCATCTGAAACGTCAAAATCGCTTCCAGATGAATAAAATGAATGCAAAAACTCTATTGAGACAGCATCTGAAACGTAAAATCGCTTCCAGATGAATAAAATGAATGCAAAAACTCTATTGAGACAGCATCTGAAATGGTAAAATCGCTTCCAGATGAATAAAATGAATGCAAAAACTCTATTGAGACAGCATCTGAAACGTCAAAATCGCTTCCAGATGAATAAAATGAATGCAAAAACTCTATTGAGACAGCATCAGAAACGTCAAAATCGCTTCCAGATGAATAAAATGAATGCAAAAACTCTATTGAGACAGCATCTGAAATGGTAAAATCGCTTCCAGATGAATAAAATGAATGCAAAACTCTATTGAGACAGCATCTGAAACGTCAAAATCGCTTCCAGATGAATAAAATGAATGCAAAAACTCTATTGAGACAGCATCTGAAACGTCAAAATCGCTTCCAGATGAATAAAATGAATGCATAAACTCTATTGAGACAGCATCTGAAACGTCAAAATCGCTTCCAGATGAATAAAATGAATGCAAAAACTCTATTGAGACAGCATCAGAAACGTCAAAATCGCTTCCAGATGAATAAAATGAATGCAAAAACTCTATTGAGACAGCATCAGAAACGTCAAAATCGCTTCCAGATGAATAAAATGAATGCAAAACTCTATTGAGACAGCATCAGAAACGTCAAAATCGCTTCCAGATGAATAAAATGAATGCAAAAACTCTATTGAGACAGCATCTGAAACGTCAAAATCGCTTCCAGATGAATAAAATGAATGCAAAAACTCTATTGAGACAGCATCAGAAACGTCAAAATCGCTTCCAGATGAATAAAATGAATGCAAAAACTCTATTGAGACAGCATCAGAAACGTCAAAATCGCTTCCAGATGAATAAAATGAATGCAAAAACTCTATTGAGACAGCATCAGAAATGGTCAAAATCGCTTCCAGATGAATAAAATGAATGCAAAAACTCTATTGAGACAGCATCAGAAACGTAAAATCGCTTCCAGATGAATAAAATGAATGCAAAAACTCTATTGAGACAGCATCAGAAACGTCAAAATCGCTTCCAGATGAATAAAATGAATGCAAAAACTCTATTGAGACAGCATCAGAAACGTCAAAATCGCTTCCAGATGAATAAAATGAATGCAAAAACTCTATTGAGACAGCATCAGAAACGTCAAAATCGCTTCCAGATGAATAAAATGAATGCAAAACTCTATTGAGACAGCATCTGAAACGTCAAAATCGCTTCCAGATGAATAAAATGAATGCAAAAACTCTATTGAGACAGCATCTGAAATGGTAAAATCGCTTCCAGATGAATAAAATGAATGCAAAAACTCTATTGAGACAGCATCTGAAACGTCAAAATCGCTTCCAGATGAATAAAATGAATGCAAAAACTCTATTGAGACAGCATCAGAAACGTCAAAATCGCTTCCAGATGAATAAAATGAATGCAAAAACTCTATTGAGACAGCATCTGAAACGTAAAATCGCTTCCAGATGAATAAAATGAATGCAAAAACTCTATTGAGACAGCATCTGAAACGTCAAAATCGCTTCCAGATGAATAAAATGAATGCAAAAACTCTATTGAGACAGCATCTGAAACGTAAAATCGCTTCCAGATGAATAAAATGAATGCAAAAACTCTATTGAGACAGCATCTGAAACGTCAAAATCGCTTCCAGATGAATAAAATGAATGCAAAAACTCTATTGAGACAGCATCAGAAACGTCAAAATCGCTTCCAGATGAATAAAATGAATGCAAAAACTCTATTGAGACAGCATCAGAAACGTCAAAATCGCTTCCAGATGAATAAAATGAATGCAAAAACTCTATTGAGACAGCATGAAACGTCAAAATCGCTTCCAGATGAATAAAATGAATGCAAAAACTCTATTGAGACAGCATCTGAAATGGTAAAATCGCTTCCAGATGAATAAAATGAATGCAAAAACTCTATTGAGACAGCATCTGAAACGTAAAATCGCTTCCAGATGAATAAAATGAATGCAAAAACTCTATTGAGACAGCATCAGAAACGTCAAAATCGCTTCCAGATGAATAAAATGAATGCAAAAACTCTATTGAGACAGCATCAGAAACGTCAAAATCGCTTCCAGATGAATAAAATGAATGCAAAAACTCTATTGAGACAGCATCAGAAACGTCAAAATCGCTTCCAGATGAATAAAATGAATGCAAAAACTCTATTGAGACAGCATCAGAAACGTCAAAATCGCTTCCAGATGAATAAAATGAATGCAAAAACTCTATTGAGACAGCATCAGAAACGTCAAAATCGCTTCCAGATGAATAAAATGAATGCAAAAACTCTATTGAGACAGCATCTGAAACGTAAAATCGCTTCCAGATGAATAAAATGAATGCAAAAACTCTATTGAGACAGCATCTGAAACGTAAAATCGCTTCCAGATGAATAAAATGAATGCAAAAACTCTATTGAGACAGCATCAGAAACGTCAAAATCGCTTCCAGATGAATAAAATGAATGCAAAAACTCTATTGAGACAGCATCAGAAACGTCAAAATCGCTTCCAGATGAATAAAATGAATGCAAAAACTCTATTGAGACAGCATCAGAAACGTCAAAATCGCTTCCAGATGAATAAAATGAATGCAAAAACTCTATTGAGACAGCATCTGAAACGTCAAAATCGCTTCCAGATGAATAAAATGAATGCAAAAACTCTATTGAGACAGCATCTGAAACGTAAAATCGCTTCCAGATGAATAAAATGAATGCAAAAACTCTATTGAGACAGCATCTGAAATGGTAAAATCGCTTCCAGATGAATAAAATGAATGCAAAAACTCTATTGAGACAGCATCTGAAACGTAAAATCGCTTCCAGATGAATAAAATGAATGCAAAAACTCTATTGAGACAGCATCAGAAACGTAAAATCGCTTCCAGATGAATAAAATGAATGCAAAAACTCTATTGAGACAGCATCTGAAATGGTAAAATCGCTTCCAGATGAATAAAATGAATGCAAAAACTCTATTGAGACAGCATCTGAAACGTCAAAATCGCTTCCAGATGAATAAAATGAATGCAAAAACTCTATTGAGACAGCATCTGAAACGTCAAAATCGCTTCCAGATGAATAAAATGAATGCAAAAACTCTATTGAGACAGCATCTGAAACGTCAAAATCGCTTCCAGATGAATAAAATGAATGCAAAAACTCTATTGAGACAGCATCAGAAACGTCAAAATCGCTTCCAGATGAATAAAATGAATGCAAAAACTCTATTGAGACAGCATCTGAAACGTAAAATCGCTTCCAGATGAATAAAATGAATGCAAAAACTCTATTGAGACAGCATCTGAAACGTCAAAATCGCTTCCAGATGAATAAAATGAATGCAAAAACTCTATTGAGACAGCATCAGAAACGTCAAAATCGCTTCCAGATGAATAAAATGAATGCAAAAACTCTATTGAGACAGCATCTGAAACGTCAAAATCGCTTCCAGATGAATAAAATGAATGCAAAAACTCTATTGAGACAGCATCAGAAACGTCAAAATCGCTTCCAGATGAATAAAATGAATGCAAAAACTCTATTGAGACAGCATCAGAAACGTCAAAATCGCTTCCAGATGAATAAAATGAATGCAAAAACTCTATTGAGACAGCATCAGAAACGTCAAAATCGCTTCCAGATGAATAAAATGAATGCAAAAACTCTATTGAGACAGCATCAGAAACGTCAAAATCGCTTCCAGATGAATAAAATGAATGCAAAAACTCTATTGAGACAGCATCTGAAACGTCAAAATCGCTTCCAGATGAATAAAATGAATGCAAAAACTCTATTGAGACAGCATGAAATGGTAAAATCGCTTCCAGATGAATAAAATGAATGCAAAAACTCTATTGAGACAGCATCTGAAACGTCAAAATCGCTTCCAGATGAATAAAATGAATGCAAAAACTCTATTGAGACAGCATCAGAAACGTCAAAATCGCTTCCAGATGAATAAAATGAATGCAAAAACTCTATTGAGACAGCATCTGAAACGTAAAATCGCTTCCAGATGAATAAAATGAATGCAAAAACTCTATTGAGACAGCATCAGAAACGTCAAAATCGCTTCCAGATGAATAAAATGAATGCAAAAACTCTATTGAGACAGCATCTGAAATGGTAAAATCGCTTCCAGATGAATAAAATGAATGCAAAAACTCTATTGAGACAGCATCTGAAACGTCAAAATCGCTTCCAGATGAATAAAATGAATGCAAAAACTCTATTGAGACAGCATCAGAAACGTCAAAATCGCTTCCAGATGAATAAAATGAATGCAAAAACTCTATTGAGACAGCATCTGAAACGTAAAATCGCTTCCAGATGAATAAAATGAATGCAAAAACTCTATTGAGACAGCATCAGAAACGTCAAAATCGCTTCCAGATGAATAAAATGAATGCAAAACTCTATTGAGACAGCATCAGAAACGTCAAAATCGCTTCCAGATGAATAAAATGAATGCAAAAACTCTATTGAGACAGCAGAAACGTCAAAATCGCTTCCAGATGAATAAAATGAATGCAAAAACTCTATTGAGACAGCATCTGAAATGGTAAAATCGCTTCCAGATGAATAAAATGAATGCAAAAACTCTATTGAGACAGCATCTGAAACGTAAAATCGCTTCCAGATGAATAAAATGAATGCAAAAACTCTATTGAGACAGCATCAGAAACGTCAAAATCGCTTCCAGATGAATAAAATGAATGCAAAAACTCTATTGAGACAGCATCAGAAACGTCAAAATCGCTTCCAGATGAATAAAATGAATGCAAAAACTCTATTGAGACAGCATCAGAAACGTCAAAATCGCTTCCAGATGAATAAAATGAATGCAAAAACTCTATTGAGACAGCATCAGAAACGTCAAAATCGCTTCCAGATGAATAAAATGAATGCATAAACTCTATTGAGACAGCATCAGAAACGTCAAAATCGCTTCCAGATGAATAAAATGAATGCAAAAACTCTATTGAGACAGCATCTGAAACGTCAAAATCGCTTCCAGATGAATAAAATGAATGCAAAAACTCTATTGAGACAGCATCTGAAACGTAAAATCGCTTCCAGATGAATAAAATGAATGCAAAACTCTATTGAGACAGCATCAGAAACGTCAAAATCGCTTCCAGATGAATAAAATGAATGCAAAAACTCTATTGAGACAGCATCAGAAACGTCAAAATCGCTTCCAGATGAATAAAATGAATGCAAAACTCTATTGAGACAGCATCAGAAACGTCAAAATCGCTTCCAGATGAATAAAATGAATGCAAAAACTCTATTGAGACAGCATCTGAAATGGTAAAATCGCTTCCAGATGAATAAAATGAATGCAAAAACTCTATTGAGACAGCATCTGAAATGGTAAAATCGCTTCCAGATGAATAAAATGAATGCAAAAACTCTATTGAGACAGCATCTGAAATGGTAAAATCGCTTCCAGATGAATAAAATGAATGCAAAAACTCTATTGAGACAGCATCTGAAACGTGGTAAAATCGCTTCCAGATGAATAAAATGAATGCAAAAACTCTATTGAGACAGCATCAGAAACGTCAAAATCGCTTCCAGATGAATAAAATGAATGCAAAAACTCTATTGAGACAGCATCTGAAATGGTAAAATCGCTTCCAGATGAATAAAATGAATGCAAAAACTCTATTGAGACAGCATCTGAAACGTCAAAATCGCTTCCAGATGAATAAAATGAATGCAAAAACTCTATTGAGACAGCATCTGAAATGGTCAAAATCGCTTCCAGATGAATAAAATGAATGCAAAAACTCTATTGAGACAGCATCAGAAACGTCAAAATCGCTTCCAGATGAATAAAATGAATGCAAAACTCTATTGAGACAGCATCAGAAACGTCAAAATCGCTTCCAGATGAATAAAATGAATGCAAAAACTCTATTGAGACAGCATCTGAAATGGTAAAATCGCTTCCAGATGAATAAAATGAATGCAAAAACTCTATTGAGACAGCATCTGAAACGTCAAAATCGCTTCCAGATGAATAAAATGAATGCAAAAACTCTATTGAGACAGCATCTGAAACGTCAAAATCGCTTCCAGATGAATAAAATGAATGCAAAAACTCTATTGAGACAGCATCTGAAACGTAAAATCGCTTCCAGATGAATAAAATGAATGCAAAAACTCTATTGAGACAGCATCAGAAACGTCAAAATCGCTTCCAGATGAATAAAATGAATGCATAAACTCTATTGAGACAGCATCAGAAACGTCAAAATCGCTTCCAGATGAATAAAATGAATGCATAAACTCTATTGAGACAGCATCAGAAACGTCAAAATCGCTTCCAGATGAATAAAATGAATGCAAAAACTCTATTGAGACAGCATCTGAAACGTCAAAATCGCTTCCAGATGAATAAAATGAATGCAAAAACTCTATTGAGACAGCATCTGAAATGGTAAAATCGCTTCCAGATGAATAAAATGAATGCAAAAACTCTATTGAGACAGCATGAAATGGTAAAATCGCTTCCAGATGAATAAAATGAATGCAAAAACTCTATTGAGACAGCATCTGAAACGTCAAAATCGCTTCCAGATGAATAAAATGAATGCAAAAACTCTATTGAGACAGCATCAGAAACGTCAAAATCGCTTCCAGATGAATAAAATGAATGCAAAAACTCTATTGAGACAGCATCAGAAACGTCAAAATCGCTTCCAGATGAATAAAATGAATGCAAAAACTCTATTGAGACAGCATCAGAAACGTCAAAATCGCTTCCAGATGAATAAAATGAATGCAAAAACTCTATTGAGACAGCATCTGAAATGGTAAAATCGCTTCCAGATGAATAAAATGAATGCATAAACTCTATTGAGACAGCATCTGAAACGTCAAAATCGCTTCCAGATGAATAAAATGAATGCAAAAACTCTATTGAGACAGCATCTGAAACGTCAAAATCGCTTCCAGATGAATAAAATGAATGCAAAAACTCTATTGAGACAGCATCTGAAACGTCAAAATCGCTTCCAGATGAATAAAATGAATGCAAAAACTCTATTGAGACAGCATCAGAAACGTCAAAATCGCTTCCAGATGAATAAAATGAATGCAAAAACTCTATTGAGACAGCATCAGAAACGTCAAAATCGCTTCCAGATGAATAAAATGAATGCAAAAACTCTATTGAGACAGCAGAAACGTCAAAATCGCTTCCAGATGAATAAAATGAATGCAAAACTCTATTGAGACAGCATCTGAAATGGTAAAATCGCTTCCAGATGAATAAAATGAATGCAAAAACTCTATTGAGACAGCATCTGAAACGTAAAATCGCTTCCAGATGAATAAAATGAATGCAAAAACTCTATTGAGACAGCATCAGAAACGTCAAAATCGCTTCCAGATGAATAAAATGAATGCAAAAACTCTATTGAGACAGCATCTGAAACGTCAAAATCGCTTCCAGATGAATAAAATGAATGCAAAAACTCTATTGAGACAGCATCAGAAACGTCAAAATCGCTTCCAGATGAATAAAATGAATGCAAAAACTCTATTGAGACAGCATCAGAAACGTCAAAATCGCTTCCAGATGAATAAAATGAATGCAAAAACTCTATTGAGACAGCATCAGAAACGTCAAAATCGCTTCCAGATGAATAAAATGAATGCAAAAACTCTATTGAGACAGCATCTGAAATGGTAAAATCGCTTCCAGATGAATAAAATGAATGCAAAAACTCTATTGAGACAGCATCAGAAACGTAAAATCGCTTCCAGATGAATAAAATGAATGCAAAAACTCTATTGAGACAGCATCAGAAACGTCAAAATCGCTTCCAGATGAATAAAATGAATGCAAAAACTCTATTGAGACAGCATCAGAAACGTCAAAATCGCTTCCAGATGAATAAAATGAATGCATAAACTCTATTGAGACAGCATCAGAAACGTCAAAATCGCTTCCAGATGAATAAAATGAATGCAAAAACTCTATTGAGACAGCATCTGAAACGTCAAAATCGCTTCCAGATGAATAAAATGAATGCAAAAACTCTATTGAGACAGCATCTGAAATGGTAAAATCGCTTCCAGATGAATAAAATGAATGCAAAAACTCTATTGAGACAGCATCTGAAATGGTAAAATCGCTTCCAGATGAATAAAATGAATGCAAAAACTCTATTGAGACAGCATCAGAAACGTCAAAATCGCTTCCAGATGAATAAAATGAATGCAAACTCTATTGAGACAGCATCAGAAACGTCAAAATCGCTTCCAGATGAATAAAATGAATGCAAAAACTCTATTGAGACAGCATCTGAAATGGTAAAATCGCTTCCAGATGAATAAAATGAATGCAAAAACTCTATTGAGACAGCATCTGAAACGTCAAAATCGCTTCCAGATGAATAAAATGAATGCAAAAACTCTATTGAGACAGCATCTGAAATGGTAAAATCGCTTCCAGATGAATAAAATGAATGCAAAAACTCTATTGAGACAGCATCAGAAACGTCAAAATCGCTTCCAGATGAATAAAATGAATGCAAAACTCTATTGAGACAGCATCAGAAACGTCAAAATCGCTTCCAGATGAATAAAATGAATGCAAAAACTCTATTGAGACAGCATCTGAAATGGTAAAATCGCTTCCAGATGAATAAAATGAATGCAAAACTCTATTGAGACAGCATCTGAAACGTCAAAATCGCTTCCAGATGAATAAAATGAATGCAAAAACTCTATTGAGACAGCATCAGAAACGTCAAAATCGCTTCCAGATGAATAAAATGAATGCAAAACTCTATTGAGACAGCATCTGAAATGGTAAAATCGCTTCCAGATGAATAAAATGAATGCAAAAACTCTATTGAGACAGCATCAGAAACGTAAAATCGCTTCCAGATGAATAAAATGAATGCAAAAACTCTATTGAGACAGCATCAGAAACGTCAAAATCGCTTCCAGATGAATAAAATGAATGCATAAACTCTATTGAGACAGCATCAGAAACGTCAAAATCGCTTCCAGATGAATAAAATGAATGCTAAACTCTATTGAGACAGCATCTGAAATGGTCAAAATCGCTTCCAGATGAATAAAATGAATGCAAAAACTCTATTGAGACAGCATCTGAAATGGTAAAATCGCTTCCAGATGAATAAAATGAATGCAAAAACTCTATTGAGACAGCATGAAATGGTAAAATCGCTTCCAGATGAATAAAATGAATGCAAAAACTCTATTGAGACAGCATCTGAAACGTCAAAATCGCTTCCAGATGAATAAAATGAATGCAAAAACTCTATTGAGACAGCATCAGAAACGTCAAAATCGCTTCCAGATGAATAAAATGAATGCAAAAACTCTATTGAGACAGCATCTGAAACGTCAAAATCGCTTCCAGATGAATAAAATGAATGCAAAAACTCTATTGAGACAGCATCAGAAACGTCAAAATCGCTTCCAGATGAATAAAATGAATGTAAAAACTCTATTGAGACAGCATCTGAAATGGTAAAATCGCTTCCAGATGAATAAAATGAATGCATAAACTCTATTGAGACAGCATCTGAAACGTCAAAATCGCTTCCAGATGAATAAAATGAATGCAAAAACTCTATTGAGACAGCATCAGAAACGTCAAAATCGCTTCCAGATGAATAAAATGAATGCAAAACTCTATTGAGACAGCATCTGAAACGTAAAATCGCTTCCAGATGAATAAAATGAATGCAAAAACTCTATTGAGACAGCATCAGAAACGTCAAAATCGCTTCCAGATGAATAAAATGAATGCAAAAACTCTATTGAGACAGCATCAGAAACGTCAAAATCGCTTCCAGATGAATAAAATGAATGCAAAAACTCTATTGAGACAGCAGAAACGTCAAAATCGCTTCCAGATGAATAAAATGAATGCATAAACTCTATTGAGACAGCATCTGAAATGGTAAAATCGCTTCCAGATGAATAAAATGAATGCAAAAACTCTATTGAGACAGCATCTGAAATGGTAAAATCGCTTCCAGATGAATAAAATGAATGCAAAAACTCTATTGAGACAGCATCAGAAACGTCAAAATCGCTTCCAGATGAATAAAATGAATGCAAAAACTCTATTGAGACAGCATCTGAAATGGTAAAATCGCTTCCAGATGAATAAAATGAATGCAAAAACTCTATTGAGACAGCATCTGAAACGTCAAAATCGCTTCCAGATGAATAAAATGAATGCAAAAACTCTATTGAGACAGCATCAGAAACGTCAAAATCGCTTCCAGATGAATAAAATGAATGCAAAAACTCTATTGAGACAGCATCAGAAACGTCAAAATCGCTTCCAGATGAATAAAATGAATGCAAAAACTCTATTGAGACAGCATCTGAAATGGTAAAATCGCTTCCAGATGAATAAAATGAATGCAAAAACTCTATTGAGACAGCATCAGAAACGTAAAATCGCTTCCAGATGAATAAAATGAATGCAAAAACTCTATTGAGACAGCATCAGAAACGTCAAAATCGCTTCCAGATGAATAAAATGAATGCAAAAACTCTATTGAGACAGCATCAGAAACGTCAAAATCGCTTCCAGATGAATAAAATGAATGCATAAACTCTATTGAGACAGCATCAGAAACGTCAAAATCGCTTCCAGATGAATAAAATGAATGCAAAAACTCTATTGAGACAGCATCTGAAACGTCAAAATCGCTTCCAGATGAATAAAATGAATGCAAAAACTCTATTGAGACAGCATCTGAAATGGTAAAATCGCTTCCAGATGAATAAAATGAATGCAAAAACTCTATTGAGACAGCATCTGAAATGGTAAAATCGCTTCCAGATGAATAAAATGAATGCAAAAACTCTATTGAGACAGCATCAGAAACGTCAAAATCGCTTCCAGATGAATAAAATGAATGCAAACTCTATTGAGACAGCATCAGAAACGTCAAAATCGCTTCCAGATGAATAAAATGAATGCAAAAACTCTATTGAGACAGCATCTGAAATGGTAAAATCGCTTCCAGATGAATAAAATGAATGCAAAAACTCTATTGAGACAGCATCTGAAACGTCAAAATCGCTTCCAGATGAATAAAATGAATGCAAAAACTCTATTGAGACAGCATCTGAAATGGTAAAATCGCTTCCAGATGAATAAAATGAATGCAAAAACTCTATTGAGACAGCATCTGAAACGTCAAAATCGCTTCCAGATGAATAAAATGAATGCAAAAACTCTATTGAGACAGCATCAGAAACGTCAAAATCGCTTCCAGATGAATAAAATGAATGCAAAAACTCTATTGAGACAGCATCTGAAATGGTAAAATCGCTTCCAGATGAATAAAATGAATGCAAAACTCTATTGAGACAGCATCTGAAACGTCAAAATCGCTTCCAGATGAATAAAATGAATGCAAAAACTCTATTGAGACAGCATCTGAAACGTCAAAATCGCTTCCAGATGAATAAAATGAATGCAAAACTCTATTGAGACAGCATCTGAAATGGTAAAATCGCTTCCAGATGAATAAAATGAATGCAAAAACTCTATTGAGACAGCATCAGAAACGTCAAAATCGCTTCCAGATGAATAAAATGAATGCATAAACTCTATTGAGACAGCATCAGAAACGTCAAAATCGCTTCCAGATGAATAAAATGAATGCATAAACTCTATTGAGACAGCATCAGAAACGTCAAAATCGCTTCCAGATGAATAAAATGAATGCTAAACTCTATTGAGACAGCATCTGAAATGGTAAAATCGCTTCCAGATGAATAAAATGAATGCAAAAACTCTATTGAGACAGCATCTGAAATGGTAAAATCGCTTCCAGATGAATAAAATGAATGCAAAAACTCTATTGAGACAGCATCAGAAACGTCAAAATCGCTTCCAGATGAATAAAATGAATGCATAAACTCTATTGAGACAGCATCAGAAACGTCAAAATCGCTTCCAGATGAATAAAATGAATGCAAAAACTCTATTGAGACAGCATCAGAAACGTAAAATCGCTTCCAGATGAATAAAATGAATGCAAAAACTCTATTGAGACAGCATCAGAAACGTCAAAATCGCTTCCAGATGAATAAAATGAATGCAAAAACTCTATTGAGACAGCATCAGAAACGTCAAAATCGCTTCCAGATGAATAAAATGAATGCAAAAACTCTATTGAGACAGCATCTGAAATGGTAAAATCGCTTCCAGATGAATAAAATGAATGCAAAAACTCTATTGAGACAGCATCTGAAACGTCAAAATCGCTTCCAGATGAATAAAATGAATGCAAAAACTCTATTGAGACAGCATCTGAAACGTAAAATCGCTTCCAGATGAATAAAATGAATGCAAAAACTCTATTGAGACAGCATCAGAAACGTCAAAATCGCTTCCAGATGAATAAAATGAATGCAAAAACTCTATTGAGACAGCATCAGAAACGTCAAAATCGCTTCCAGATGAATAAAATGAATGCAAAAACTCTATTGAGACAGCATCTGAAACGTCAAAATCGCTTCCAGATGAATAAAATGAATGCAAAAACTCTATTGAGACAGCATCAGAAACGTCAAAATCGCTTCCAGATGAATAAAATGAATGCATAAACTCTATTGAGACAGCATCTGAAATGGTAAAATCGCTTCCAGATGAATAAAATGAATGCAAAAACTCTATTGAGACAGCATCTGAAACGTCAAAATCGCTTCCAGATGAATAAAATGAATGCAAAACTCTATTGAGACAGCATCAGAAACGTCAAAATCGCTTCCAGATGAATAAAATGAATGCAAAAACTCTATTGAGACAGCATCTGAAACGTCAAAATCGCTTCCAGATGAATAAAATGAATGCAAAACTCTATTGAGACAGCATGAAATGGTAAAATCGCTTCCAGATGAATAAAATGAATGCAAAAACTCTATTGAGACAGCATCTGAAATGGTAAAATCGCTTCCAGATGAATAAAATGAATGCAAAAACTCTATTGAGACAGCATCAGAAACGTCAAAATCGCTTCCAGATGAATAAAATGAATGCAAAAACTCTATTGAGACAGCATCTGAAACGTAAAATCGCTTCCAGATGAATAAAATGAATGCAAAAACTCTATTGAGACAGCATCAGAAACGTCAAAATCGCTTCCAGATGAATAAAATGAATGCAAAAACTCTATTGAGACAGCATCAGAAACGTCAAAATCGCTTCCAGATGAATAAAATGAATGCAAAAACTCTATTGAGACAGCATCAGAAACGTCAAAATCGCTTCCAGATGAATAAAATGAATGCAAAACTCTATTGAGACAGCATCTGAAACGTCAAAATCGCTTCCAGATGAATAAAATGAATGCAAAAACTCTATTGAGACAGCATCTGAAACGTCAAAATCGCTTCCAGATGAATAAAATGAATGCAAAAACTCTATTGAGACAGCATCTGAAACGTCAAAATCGCTTCCAGATGAATAAAATGAATGCAAAAACTCTATTGAGACAGCATCAGAAACGTCAAAATCGCTTCCAGATGAATAAAATGAATGCAAAACTCTATTGAGACAGCATCAGAAACGTCAAAATCGCTTCCAGATGAATAAAATGAATGCAAAACTCTATTGAGACAGCATCAGAAACGTCAAAATCGCTTCCAGATGAATAAAATGAATGCAAAACTCTATTGAGACAGCATCTGAAATGGTAAAATCGCTTCCAGATGAATAAAATGAATGCAAAAACTCTATTGAGACAGCATCTGAAATGGTAAAATCGCTTCCAGATGAATAAAATGAATGCAAAAACTCTATTGAGACAGCATCTGAAATGGTAAAATCGCTTCCAGATGAATAAAATGAATGCAAAAACTCTATTGAGACAGCATCTGAAACGTAAAATCGCTTCCAGATGAATAAAATGAATGCAAAAACTCTATTGAGACAGCATCTGAAATGGTAAAATCGCTTCCAGATGAATAAAATGAATGCAAAAACTCTATTGAGACAGCATCTGAAACGTAAAATCGCTTCCAGATGAATAAAATGAATGCAAAAACTCTATTGAGACAGCATCTGAAACGTCAAAATCGCTTCCAGATGAATAAAATGAATGCAAAAACTCTATTGAGACAGCATCAGAAACGTCAAAATCGCTTCCAGATGAATAAAATGAATGCAAAAACTCTATTGAGACAGCATCTGAAATGGTAAAATCGCTTCCAGATGAATAAAATGAATGCAAAAACTCTATTGAGACAGCATCAGAAACGTAAAATCGCTTCCAGATGAATAAAATGAATGCAAAAACTCTATTGAGACAGCATCAGAAACGTCAAAATCGCTTCCAGATGAATAAAATGAATGCAAAAACTCTATTGAGACAGCATCAGAAACGTCAAAATCGCTTCCAGATGAATAAAATGAATGCAAAACTCTATTGAGACAGCATCAGAAATGGTCAAAATCGCTTCCAGATGAATAAAATGAATGCAAAAACTCTATTGAGACAGCATCTGAAATGGTAAAATCGCTTCCAGATGAATAAAATGAATGCAAAAACTCTATTGAGACAGCATCAGAAACGTCAAAATCGCTTCCAGATGAATAAAATGAATGCAAAACTCTATTGAGACAGCATCAGAAACGTCAAAATCGCTTCCAGATGAATAAAATGAATGCAAAAACTCTATTGAGACAGCATCAGAAACGTAAAATCGCTTCCAGATGAATAAAATGAATGCAAAACTCTATTGAGACAGCATCTGAAACGTCAAAATCGCTTCCAGATGAATAAAATGAATGCAAAAACTCTATTGAGACAGCATCTGAAACGTCAAAATCGCTTCCAGATGAATAAAATGAATGCAAAAACTCTATTGAGACAGCATCTGAAATGGTAAAATCGCTTCCAGATGAATAAAATGAATGCAAAAACTCTATTGAGACAGCATCTGAAACGTAAAATCGCTTCCAGATGAATAAAATGAATGCAAAAACTCTATTGAGACAGCATCAGAAACGTCAAAATCGCTTCCAGATGAATAAAATGAATGCAAAACTCTATTGAGACAGCATCAGAAACGTCAAAATCGCTTCCAGATGAATAAAATGAATGCAAAAACTCTATTGAGACAGCATCTGAAACGTAAAATCGCTTCCAGATGAATAAAATGAATGCAAAAACTCTATTGAGACAGCATCTGAAACGTCAAAATCGCTTCCAGATGAATAAAATGAATGCAAAAACTCTATTGAGACAGCATCAGAAACGTCAAAATCGCTTCCAGATGAATAAAATGAATGCATAAACTCTATTGAGACAGCATCTGAAATGGTAAAATCGCTTCCAGATGAATAAAATGAATGCAAAAACTCTATTGAGACAGCATCTGAAACGTCAAAATCGCTTCCAGATGAATAAAATGAATGCAAAACTCTATTGAGACAGCATCAGAAACGTCAAAATCGCTTCCAGATGAATAAAATGAATGCAAAAACTCTATTGAGACAGCATCAGAAACGTCAAAATCGCTTCCAGATGAATAAAATGAATGCATAAACTCTATTGAGACAGCATCTGAAATGGTCAAAATCGCTTCCAGATGAATAAAATGAATGCAAAAACTCTATTGAGACAGCATCTGAAATGGTAAAATCGCTTCCAGATGAATAAAATGAATGCAAAAACTCTATTGAGACAGCATCAGAAACGTCAAAATCGCTTCCAGATGAATAAAATGAATGCAAAAACTCTATTGAGACAGCATCAGAAACGTCAAAATCGCTTCCAGATGAATAAAATGAATGCAAAAACTCTATTGAGACAGCATCTGAAACGTAAAATCGCTTCCAGATGAATAAAATGAATGCAAAAACTCTATTGAGACAGCATCAGAAACGTCAAAATCGCTTCCAGATGAATAAAATGAATGCAAAAACTCTATTGAGACAGCATCAGAAACGTCAAAATCGCTTCCAGATGAATAAAATGAATGCAAAAACTCTATTGAGACAGCATCAGAAACGTCAAAATCGCTTCCAGATGAATAAAATGAATGCAAAACTCTATTGAGACAGCATCTGAAACGTCAAAATCGCTTCCAGATGAATAAAATGAATGCAAAAACTCTATTGAGACAGCATCTGAAACGTAAAATCGCTTCCAGATGAATAAAATGAATGCAAAAACTCTATTGAGACAGCATCAGAAACGTCAAAATCGCTTCCAGATGAATAAAATGAATGCAAAACTCTATTGAGACAGCATCAGAAACGTCAAAATCGCTTCCAGATGAATAAAATGAATGCAAAAACTCTATTGAGACAGCATCAGAAACGTCAAAATCGCTTCCAGATGAATAAAATGAATGCAAAAACTCTATTGAGACAGCATCTGAAATGGTAAAATCGCTTCCAGATGAATAAAATGAATGCAAAAACTCTATTGAGACAGCATCTGAAATGGTAAAATCGCTTCCAGATGAATAAAATGAATGCAAAAACTCTATTGAGACAGCATCAGAAACGTCAAAATCGCTTCCAGATGAATAAAATGAATGCAAAAACTCTATTGAGACAGCATCAGAAACGTCAAAATCGCTTCCAGATGAATAAAATGAATGCAAAAACTCTATTGAGACAGCATCTGAAATGGTAAAATCGCTTCCAGATGAATAAAATGAATGCAAAAACTCTATTGAGACAGCATCTGAAACGTAAAATCGCTTCCAGATGAATAAAATGAATGCAAAAACTCTATTGAGACAGCATCAGAAACGTCAAAATCGCTTCCAGATGAATAAAATGAATGCAAAAACTCTATTGAGACAGCATCAGAAACGTCAAAATCGCTTCCAGATGAATAAAATGAATGCAAAACTCTATTGAGACAGCATCTGAAACGTCAAAATCGCTTCCAGATGAATAAAATGAATGCAAAAACTCTATTGAGACAGCATCTGAAACGTAAAATCGCTTCCAGATGAATAAAATGAATGCAAAACTCTATTGAGACAGCATCTGAAACGTAAAATCGCTTCCAGATGAATAAAATGAATGCAAAAACTCTATTGAGACAGCATCAGAAACGTAAAATCGCTTCCAGATGAATAAAATGAATGCAAAAACTCTATTGAGACAGCATCTGAAATGGTAAAATCGCTTCCAGATGAATAAAATGAATGCAAAAACTCTATTGAGACAGCATCTGAAACGTCAAAATCGCTTCCAGATGAATAAAATGAATGCAAAAACTCTATTGAGACAGCATCAGAAACGTCAAAATCGCTTCCAGATGAATAAAATGAATGCAAAACTCTATTGAGACAGCATCAGAAACGTCAAAATCGCTTCCAGATGAATAAAATGAATGCAAAAACTCTATTGAGACAGCATCTGAAAACGTAAAATCGCTTCCAGATGAATAAAATGAATGCAAAAACTCTATTGAGACAGCATCTGAAACGTCAAAATCGCTTCCAGATGAATAAAATGAATGCATAAACTCTATTGAGACAGCATCAGAAACGTCAAAATCGCTTCCAGATGAATAAAATGAATGCAAAAACTCTATTGAGACAGCATCTGAAATGGTAAAATCGCTTCCAGATGAATAAAATGAATGCAAAAACTCTATTGAGACAGCATCTGAAACGTCAAAATCGCTTCCAGATGAATAAAATGAATGCAAAAACTCTATTGAGACAGCATCAGAAACGTCAAAATCGCTTCCAGATGAATAAAATGAATGCATAAACTCTATTGAGACAGCATCAGAAACGTCAAAATCGCTTCCAGATGAATAAAATGAATGCAAAAACTCTATTGAGACAGCATCTGAAACGTCAAAATCGCTTCCAGATGAATAAAATGAATGCAAAACTCTATTGAGACAGCATCTGAAATGGTAAAATCGCTTCCAGATGAATAAAATGAATGCAAAAACTCTATTGAGACAGCATCTGAAACGTCAAAATCGCTTCCAGATGAATAAAATGAATGCAAAACTCTATTGAGACAGCATCTGAAACGTCAAAATCGCTTCCAGATGAATAAAATGAATGCAAAAACTCTATTGAGACAGCATCTGAAATGGTAAAATCGCTTCCAGATGAATAAAATGAATGCAAAAACTCTATTGAGACAGCATCTGAAACGTCAAAATCGCTTCCAGATGAATAAAATGAATGCAAAAACTCTATTGAGACAGCATCAGAAACGTCAAAATCGCTTCCAGATGAATAAAATGAATGCAAAAACTCTATTGAGACAGCATCAGAAACGTCAAAATCGCTTCCAGATGAATAAAATGAATGCAAAAACTCTATTGAGACAGCATCTGAAATGGTAAAATCGCTTCCAGATGAATAAAATGAATGCAAAAACTCTATTGAGACAGCATCAGAAACGTCAAAATCGCTTCCAGATGAATAAAATGAATGCAAAAACTCTATTGAGACAGCATCTGAAATGGTAAAATCGCTTCCAGATGAATAAAATGAATGCAAAAACTCTATTGAGACAGCATCTGAAATGGTAAAATCGCTTCCAGATGAATAAAATGAATGCAAAAACTCTATTGAGACAGCATCAGAAACGTCAAAATCGCTTCCAGATGAATAAAATGAATGCAAAAACTCTATTGAGACAGCATCAGAAACGTCAAAATCGCTTCCAGATGAATAAAATGAATGCAAAAACTCTATTGAGACAGCATCTGAAATGGTAAAATCGCTTCCAGATGAATAAAATGAATGCAAAACTCTATTGAGACAGCATCAGAAACGTCAAAATCGCTTCCAGATGAATAAAATGAATGCAAAAACTCTATTGAGACAGCATCTGAAACGTCAAAATCGCTTCCAGATGAATAAAATGAATGCAAAAACTCTATTGAGACAGCATCAGAAACGTCAAAATCGCTTCCAGATGAATAAAATGAATGCAAACTCTATTGAGACAGCATCAGAAACGTCAAAATCGCTTCCAGATGAATAAAATGAATGCAAAAACTCTATTGAGACAGCATCTGAAACGTAAAATCGCTTCCAGATGAATAAAATGAATGCAAAAACTCTATTGAGACAGCATCAGAAACGTCAAAATCGCTTCCAGATGAATAAAATGAATGCATAAACTCTATTGAGACAGCATCTGAAACGTAAAATCGCTTCCAGATGAATAAAATGAATGCAAAAACTCTATTGAGACAGCATCAGAAACGTCAAAATCGCTTCCAGATGAATAAAATGAATGCAAAAACTCTATTGAGACAGCATCTGAAACGTCAAAATCGCTTCCAGATGAATAAAATGAATGCAAAAACTCTATTGAGACAGCATCTGAAATGGTAAAATCGCTTCCAGATGAATAAAATGAATGCAAAAACTCTATTGAGACAGCATCTGAAACGTCAAAATCGCTTCCAGATGAATAAAATGAATGCAAAAACTCTATTGAGACAGCATCTGAAATGGTAAAATCGCTTCCAGATGAATAAAATGAATGCAAAAACTCTATTGAGACAGCATCAGAAACGTCAAAATCGCTTCCAGATGAATAAAATGAATGCAAAAACTCTATTGAGACAGCATCAGAAACGTCAAAATCGCTTCCAGATGAATAAAATGAATGCAAAAACTCTATTGAGACAGCATCAGAAACGTCAAAATCGCTTCCAGATGAATAAAATGAATGCAAAAACTCTATTGAGACAGCATCTGAAACGTAAAATCGCTTCCAGATGAATAAAATGAATGCAAAAACTCTATTGAGACAGCATCAGAAACGTAAAATCGCTTCCAGATGAATAAAATGAATGCAAAAACTCTATTGAGACAGCATCAGAAACGTCAAAATCGCTTCCAGATGAATAAAATGAATGCAAAAACTCTATTGAGACAGCATCAGAAACGTCAAAATCGCTTCCAGATGAATAAAATGAATGCAAAAACTCTATTGAGACAGCATCAGAAACGTCAAAATCGCTTCCAGATGAATAAAATGAATGCAAAAACTCTATTGAGACAGCATCAGAAACGTCAAAATCGCTTCCAGATGAATAAAATGAATGCAAAACTCTATTGAGACAGCATCTGAAACGTCAAAATCGCTTCCAGATGAATAAAATGAATGCAAAAACTCTATTGAGACAGCATCTGAAACGTCAAAATCGCTTCCAGATGAATAAAATGAATGCAAAACTCTATTGAGACAGCATCAGAAACGTCAAAATCGCTTCCAGATGAATAAAATGAATGCAAAAACTCTATTGAGACAGCATCTGAAACGTCAAAATCGCTTCCAGATGAATAAAATGAATGCAAAAACTCTATTGAGACAGCATCTGAAACGTCAAAATCGCTTCCAGATGAATAAAATGAATGCAAAAACTCTATTGAGACAGCATCAGAAACGTCAAAATCGCTTCCAGATGAATAAAATGAATGCAAAACTCTATTGAGACAGCATCAGAAACGTCAAAATCGCTTCCAGATGAATAAAATGAATGCAAAAACTCTATTGAGACAGCATCTGAAATGGTAAAATCGCTTCCAGATGAATAAAATGAATGCAAAAACTCTATTGAGACAGCATCTGAAACGTCAAAATCGCTTCCAGATGAATAAAATGAATGCAAAAACTCTATTGAGACAGCATCTGAAACGTAAAATCGCTTCCAGATGAATAAAATGAATGCAAAAACTCTATTGAGACAGCATCAGAAACGTCAAAATCGCTTCCAGATGAATAAAATGAATGCAAAAACTCTATTGAGACAGCATCTGAAATGGTAAAATCGCTTCCAGATGAATAAAATGAATGCAAAAACTCTATTGAGACAGCATCAGAAACGTCAAAATCGCTTCCAGATGAATAAAATGAATGCAAAACTCTATTGAGACAGCATCAGAAACGTCAAAATCGCTTCCAGATGAATAAAATGAATGCATAAACTCTATTGAGACAGCATCTGAAACGTCAAAATCGCTTCCAGATGAATAAAATGAATGCAAAAACTCTATTGAGACAGCATCTGAAACGTCAAAATCGCTTCCAGATGAATAAAATGAATGCAAAAACTCTATTGAGACAGCATCAGAAACGTCAAAATCGCTTCCAGATGAATAAAATGAATGCAAAAACTCTATTGAGACAGCATCTGAAACGTAAAATCGCTTCCAGATGAATAAAATGAATGCAAAAACTCTATTGAGACAGCATCTGAAATGGTAAAATCGCTTCCAGATGAATAAAATGAATGCAAAAACTCTATTGAGACAGCATCTGAAACGTCAAAATCGCTTCCAGATGAATAAAATGAATGCAAAAACTCTATTGAGACAGCATCAGAAACGTCAAAATCGCTTCCAGATGAATAAAATGAATGCAAAAACTCTATTGAGACAGCATCAGAAACGTCAAAATCGCTTCCAGATGAATAAAATGAATGCAAAACTCTATTGAGACAATATCAGAAACGTCAAAATCGCTTCCAGATGAATAAAATGAATGTAAAAACTCTATTTAGACAGCATCTGAAATAGTAAAATCGCTTCCAGATGAATAAAATGAATGCAAAAACTCTATTGAGACAACATCAGAAACGTCAAAATCGCTTCCAGATGAATAAAATGAATGCATAAACTCTAGTGAGACAGTATCAGAAACGTCAAAATCGATTCCAGATGAATAAAATGAATGCATAAACTCTATTGAGACAGCATCTGAAACGTCAAAATTGCTTCCAGATGAATAAAATGAATACAAAAACTCTATTGAGACAACATCAGAAACGTCAAAATCGCTTCCAGATGAATAAAATAAATGCATAAACTCTATTGAGACAGCATCTGAAATGGTAAAATCGCTTCCAGATGAATAAAATGAATGCATAAACTCTATTGACACAGCATCTGAAACGTCAAAATCGCTTCCAGATGAATAAAATGAATACAAAAACTCTATTGAGACAACATTAGAAACGTCAAAATCGCTTCCAGATGAATAAAATGAATGCATAAACTCTATTGAGACAGCATCTGAAATGGTAAAATCGCCTCCAAATGAATAAAATGAATGCAAAAACTCTATTGAGACAGCATCAGAAACGTCAAAATCGCTTCCAGATGAATAAAATGAATGCATAAACTCTATTGAGACAGTATCAGAAACGTCAAAATCGCTTCCAGATGAATAAAATGAATGTAAAAACTCTATTGAGACAGCATCTGAAATGGTAAAATCGCTTCCAGATGAATGAAATGAATGCATAAACTCTATTGAGACAGCATCTGAAACGTCAAAATCGCTTCCAGATGAATAAAATGAATGCAAAAACTCTATTGAGACAGCATCTGAAATGGTAAAATCGCTTCCAAATGAATAAAATGAATACAAAAACTCTATTAAGACAGCATCAGAAATGTCAAAATTGCTTCCTGATGAATAAAATGAATGCATAAACTCTATTGAGACAGCATCTGAAATGGTAAAATCGCTTCCAGATGAATAAAATGAATGCAAAAACTCTATTGTGACAGCATCTGAAATGGTAAAATCGCTTCCAGATGAATAAAATGAATGCAAAAACTCTATTGAGACAGCATCTGAAATGGTAAAATCGATTCTAGATGAATAAAATGAATGCAAAAACTCTATTGAGACAGCATCTGAAATGGTAAAATCGCTTCCAGATGAAAAAAATGAATGCAAAAACTCTATTGAGACAGCATCAGAAACGTCAAAATCGCTTCCAGGTGAATAAAATGAAAGCATAAACTCTATACAGACAGCATCAGAAACGTCTAAATCGCTTCCAGATGAATAAAATGAATGCAAAAACTCTATTGAGACAGCATCTGAAATGGTAAAATCGCTTCCAGATGAATAAAATGAATGCAAAACCTCTATTGAGACAGTATCAGAAACGTCAAAAACGCTTCTAGATGAATAAAATGAATGTAAAAACTCTATTGAGACAGCATCTGAAATGGTAAAATCGCTTCCAGATGAATAAAATGAATGCATAAACTCTATTGAGACAGCATCTGAAACGTCAAAATCGCTTCTAGATGAATAAAATGAATACAAAAACTCTATTGAGACACCATCAGAAACGTCAAAATCGCTTCCAGATGAATAAAATTAATGCATAAACTCTAATGAGACAGCATCTGAAATGGTAAAATCGCTTCCAAATGAATAAAATGAATACAAAAACTCTATTAAGACAGCATCAGAAACGTCAAAATCGCTTCCAGATGAATAAATGAATGCATAAACTCTATTGAGACAGCATCAGAAACGTCAAAATTGCTTCCAGATGAATAAAATGAATACAAAAACTCTATTAAGACATCAAAAACGTCAAAATCGCTTCCAGATGAATAAAATGAATGCATAAACTCTATTGAGACAGCATCTGAAATGGTAAAATCGCTTCCAGATGAATAAAATGAATGCAAAAACTCTATTGTGACAGCATCTGAAATGGTAAAATCGCTTCCAGATGAATAAAATGAATGCAAAAACTCTATTGAGACAGCATCAGAAACGTCAAAATCGCTACCAGATGAATAAAATGAATGCAAAAACTCTATTGACACAGCATCTGAAATGGTAAAAACGCTTCCAGATGAATAAAATGAATGCAAAAACTCTTTTGAGAAAGCATCAAAAACGTCAAAATCGCTTCCAGATGAATAAAATTAATGCAAAAACTCTATTGAGACAGCATCAGAAACGTCAAAATCGTTTCCAGATGAATAAAATGAATGCATAAACTCTATAGAGACCGCATCAGAAACTTCAAAATCGCTTCCAGATGAATAAAATGAATGCAAGAACTCTATTGAGACAGCATCAAAAACGTCAAAATCGCTTCCAGATGAATAAAATGAATGCAGAAACTCTATTGAGACAGTATCAGAAACGTCAAAATCGCTTCCAGATGAATAAAATGAATACAAAAACTCTATTGAGACAGCATCAAAAACGTCAAAATCGCTTCCAGATGAATAAAATGAATGCATAAACTCTATTGAGACAGCATCTGAAACGTCAAAATCGCTTCCAGATGAATAAAATTAATACAAAAACTCTATTGAGACAACATCAGAAACGTCAAAATCGCTTCCAGATGAATAAAATGAATGCATAAACTCTATTGAGACAGCATCTGAAATGGTAAAATCGCTTCCAAATGAATAAAATGAATACAAACACTCTATCAAGACAGCATCGAAAACGTCAAAATCGCTTCCAGATGAATAAAATGAATGCATAAACTCTATAGAGACAGCATCAGAAACGTCAAAATTGCTTCCAGATGAATAAAATGAATGCATAAACTCTATTAAGACAACATCAGAAACGTCAAAATCGCTACCAGATGAATAAAATAAATGCATAAACTATTGAGACAGCATCTGAAATGGTAAAATTGCTTCCAGATGAATAAAATGATTGCAAAAACTCTATTGTGACAGCATCTGAAATGGTAAAATCACTCCCATATGAATAAAATGAATGCAAAAACTCTATTGAGACAGCATCTGAAATGGTAAAATCGCTTCCAGATGAATAAAATGAATGCAAAAACTCTATTGAGACAGCATCTGAAATGGTAAAATCGCTTCCAGATGAATAAAATGAATGCAAAAACTCTATTGAGACAGCATCTGAAATGGTAAAATAGCTTCCAGATGGATAAAATGAATGCAAAAACTCTATTGAGACAGCATCAAAAACGTGAAAATCGCTTCCAGATGAATAAAATGAATGCATGAACTCTATTAAAACAACATCAGAAACGTCAAAATCGCTTCCAGATGAATAAAATGAATGCAAAAACTCTATTGAGACAGCATCTGAAATGGTAAAATCACTTCCAGATGAATAAAATGAATGCAAAAACTCAATTGAGACAGCATCTGAAATTGTAAAATTGCTTCTAGATGAATAAAATGAATGCAAAAACTCTATTGAGACAGCATCAAAAACGTTAAAATCGCTTCCAGATGAATAAAATCAATGCAAAAACTCTATTGAGACAGCATCAGAAACGTCAAAATCGCTTCCAGATGAGTAAAATGAATGCATAAACTCTATTGAGACAGCATCAGAAATGTCAAAATCGCTTCCAGATGAATAAAATGAATGCATAAACTCTATTGAGACACCATCTGAAATGGTAAAATCGCTTCCAGATGAATAAAATGAATGCAAAAACTCTATTGAGACAGCATCAGAAACGTCAAAATTGCTTCCAGATGAATAAAATGAATGCATAAACTCTATTGAGACAGTATCAGAAACGTCAAAATCGCTTCCAGATGAATAAAATGAATGTAAAAACTCTATTGAGACAGCATCTGAAATGGTAAAATCGCTTCCAGATGAATAAAATGAATGCATAAACTCTATTGAGACAGCATCTGAAACGTCAAAATCGCTTCCAGATGAATAAAATGAATACAAAAACTCTATTGAGACAACATCAGAAACGTCAAAATCGCTTCCAGATGAATAAAATGAATGCATATACTCAATAGAGACAGCATCAGAAACGTCAAAATCGCTTCCAGATGAATAAAATGAATGCAAAAACTCTATTAAGACAGAATCTGAAATAGTAAAATAGCTTCTAGATGAATAAAATTAATGCAAAAACTCTATTGAGACAGCATCAGAAACGTCAAAATCGCTTCCAGATGAATAAAATGAATGCATAAACTCTATTGAGACAGTATCAGAAACGTCATAATCGCTTCCAGATAAATAAAATGAATGTAAAAACTCTATTGAGACAGTATCTGAAACGTCAAAATCGCTTCCAGATGAATAAAATGAATACAAAAACTCTATTGAGACAGTATCAGAAACGTCAAAATCGCTTCCAGATGAATAAAATGAATGTAAAAACTCTATTGAGACAGCATCTGAAATGGTAAAATCGCTTCTAGATGAATGAAATGAATGCATAAACTCTATTGTGACAGCATCTGAAACGTCAAAATAGCTTCCAGATGAATAAAATGAATGCATAAACTCTATTGAGACAGCATCTGAAATGGTAAAATCGCCTCCAAATAAATAAAATGAATAGAAAAACTCTATTAAGACAGCATCAGAAACGTCAAAATCGCTTCCAGATGCATAAAATGAATGCATAAACTCTATTGAGACAGCATCAGAAACATCAAAATTGCTTCCAGATGTATAAAAGGAATGCATAAACTCTATTAAGACATCATCAGAAACGTCAAAATCGCTTCCAGATGAATAAAATGAATGCCTAAACTCTATTGAGACAGCATCTGAAATGGTAAAATCGTCTGCAGATGAATAAAATGAATGCAAAAACTCTATTGAGAGAGCATCTGAAATGGTAAAATCGCTTCCAGATGAATAAAATGAATGCAAAAACTCTATTGAAACAGCATCAGAAACGTCAAAATCGCTTCCAGATGAATAAAATGAATGCATAAACTCTATAGAGACAGCATCAGAAACGTCAAAATCGCTTCCAGATGAATAAAATGAATGCAAAAACTCTATTGAGACAGCATCTGAAATGGTAAAATTGCTTCCAAATGAATAAAATGAATGCAAAAACTCTTTTGAGACAGCATCAGAAACGTCAAAATCGCTTCCAGATGAATAAAATGAATGCATAAACTCTATTGAGACAGTATCAGAAACGTCAAAATCGCTTCCAGATGAATAAAATGAATGTAAAAACTCTATTGAGACAGCATCTGAAATGGTAAAATCGCTTCTAGATGAATGAAATGAATGCATAAACTCTATTGAGACAGCATCTGAAACGTCAAAATTGCTTCCAGATGAATAAAATGAATGCAAAAACTCTATTGAGACAGCATCTGAAATGGTAAAATCGCTTCCAAATGAATAAAATGAATACAAAAACTCTATTAAGACAGCATCAGAAACGTCAAAATTGCTTCCTGATGAATAAAATGAATGCATAAACTCTATTGAGACAGCATCAGAAACGTCAAAATTGCTTCCAGATGAATAAAATTAATACAAAAACTCTATTAAGACAACATCAGAAACGTCAAAATTGCTTCCAGATGAATAAAATGAATACATAAACTCTATTGAGACAGCATCTGAAATGGTAAAATTGCTTCCAGATGAATAAAATGAATGCAAAAACTCTATTATGACAGCATCTGAAATGGTAAAATCGCTTCCAGATGAATAAAATGAATGCAAAAAGTCTATTGAGACAGCATCAGAAACGTCAAAATCGCTACCAGATGAATAAAATGAATACAAAAACTCTATTGAGACAGCATCAGAAACGTCTAAATCGCTTCCAGATGAATAAAATGAATGCAAAAACTCTATTGAGACAGCATCTGAAATAGTAAAATCGCTTCCCGATGAATAAAATTATTGCAAAAACTCTATTGAGACAGCATCAGAAACGCCAAAATCGCTTCCAGATGAATAAAATGAATGCATAAACTCTATTGAGACAGCATCAGAAACGTCAAAATCGCTTCCAGATGAATAAAATGATTACAAAAACTCTATTGAGACAGCATCTGAAATGGTAAAATCGCTTCCAGATGAATAAAATGAATGCAAAAACTCTATTGAGACAGCATCTGAAAAGTCAAAATCGCTTCCAGATGAATAAAATGAATACAAAAACTCTATTGAGACAGCATCTGAAATGTTAAAATCGCTTCCATATGAATAAAATGAATGCAAAACCTCTATTGAGACAGCATCTGAAATGGTAAAATTGCTTCTAGATGAATAAAATGTATGCAAAAACTCTATTGAGACAGCATCAGAAACGTCAAAATCGCTTCCAGATGAATAAAATGAATGCAAAAATTCTATTGAGACAGCATCAGAAACGTCAAAATCGCTTCCAGATGAATAAAATTAATGCAAAAACTCTATTGAGACAGCATCAGAAACGTCAAAATCGTTTCCAGATGAATAAAATGAATGCATAAACTCTATTGAGACAATATCAGAAACGTCAAAATCGCTTCCAGATGAATAAAATGAATGTAAAAACTCTATTGAGACAGCATCTGAAATGGTAAAATCGCTTCCAGATGAATAAAATGAATGCAAAAACTCTATTGAGACAACATCAGAAACGTCAAAATCGCTTCCAGATGAATAAAATGAATGCATAAACTCTAGTGAGACAGTATCAGAAACCTCAAAATCGCTTCCAGATGAATAAAATGAATGTAAAAACTCTATTGAGACAGCATCTGAAATGGTAAAATCGCTTCCAGATGAATAAAATGAATGAATAAACTCTATTGAGACAGCATCTGAAACGTCAAAATCGCTTCCAGATGAATAAAATGAATACAAAAACTCTATTGAGACAACATCAGAAACGTCAAAATCGCTTCCAGATGAATAAAATGAATGCATAAACTCTATTGAGACAGCATCTGAAATGGTAAAATCGCTTCCAAATGAATAAAATTAATACAAAAACTCTATTAAGACATCATCAGAAACGTCAAAATCGCTTCCAGATGAATAAAATGAATGCATAACCTCTATTGAGACAGCATCAGAAACGTCAAATGTCTTCCAGATGAATAAAATGAATGCAAAAACTCTATTGAGACAGCATCTGAAATGGTAAAATCGCTTCCAGATGAATAAAATGAATGCAAAAACTCTATTGCGATAGCATCTGAAATGGTAAAATCGCCTCCAAATGAATAAAATGAATACAAAAACTCTATTAAGACAGCATCAGAAACGTCAAAATCGCTTCCAGATGCATAAAATGAATGCATAAACTCTATTGAGACAGCATCAGAAACGTCAAAATTGCTTCCAGATGTATAAAATGAATGCATAAAATCTATTAAGACATCATCAGAAACGTCAAAATCGCTTCCAGATGAATAAAATGAATGCCTAAACTCTATTGAGACAGCATCTGAAATGGTAAAATCGCTTCCAGATGGATAAAATTAATGCAAAAACTCTATTGAGACAGCATCTGAAATGGTAAAATCGCTTCCAGATGAATAAAATGAATGCAAAAACTCTATTGCGACAGCATCTGAAATGGTAAAATCGCTTCCAGATGAATAAAATGAATGCAAAAACTCGATTGCGACAGCATCTGAAACGTCAAAATCGCTTCCAGATGAATAAAATGAATACAAAAACTCTATTGAGACAAAATCAGAAACGTCTAAATCGCTTCCAGATGAATAAAATGAATGCAAAAACTCTATTGAGACAGCATCTGAAATGGTAAAATCGCTTCCAGATGAATAAAATGAATGCAAAAAGTCTATTGAGACAGCATCAGAAACGTCAAAATCGCTACCAGATGAATAAAATGAATACAAAAACTCTATTGAGACAGCATCAGAAACGTCTAAATCGCTTCCAGATGAATAAAATGAATGCAAAAACTCTATTGAGACAGCATCTGAAAAAGTAAAATCGCTTCCCGATGAATAAAATTATTGCAAAAACTCTATTGAGACAGCATCTGAAATGGTAAAATCGCTTCCAGATGAATAAAATGAATGCATAAACTCTATTGAGACAGCATCAGAAACATCAAAATCGCTTCCAGATGAATAAAATGAATGCAAAAACTCTATTGAGACAGCATCTGAAATGGTAAAATCGCTTCCAGATGAATAAAATGAATGCATAAACTCTATTGAGAGAGCATCTGAAAAGTCAAAATCGCTTCCAGATGAATAAAATGAATACAAAAACTCTATTGAGACAGCATCTGAAATGTTAAAATCGCTTCCATATGAATAAAATGAATGCAAAACCTCTATTGAGACAGCATTTGAAATGGTAAAATTGCTTTTAGATGAATAAAATGTATGCAAAAACTCTATTGAGACAGCATCAGAAACGTCAAAATCGCTTCCAGATGAATAAAATGAATGCAAAAACTCTATTGAGACAGCATCTGAAATGGAAAAATCGCTTCCAGATGAATAAAAGGAATGCAAAAACTCTATTGAGACAGCATCAGAAACGTCAAAATCGCTTCCAGATGAATAAAATTAATGCAAAAACTCTATTGAGACAGCATCAGAAACGTCAAAATCGTTTCCAGATGAATAAAATGAATGCATAAACTCTATTGAGACAATATCAGAAACGTCAAAATCGCTTCCAGATGAATAAAATGAATGTAAAAACTCTATTGAGACAGCATCTGAAATGGTAAAATCGCTTCCAGATGAATAAAATGAATGCAAAAACTCTATTGAGACAACATCAGAAACGTCAAAATCGCTTCCAGATGAATAAAATTAATGCATAAACTCTAGTGAGACATTATCAGAAACGTCAAAATCGCTTCCAGATGAATAAAATGAATGTAAAAACTCTATTGAGACAGCATCTGAAATGGTAAAATCGCTTCCAGATGAATAAAATGAATGCATAAACTCTATTGAGAAAGCATCTGAAACGTCAAAATCGCTTCCAGATGAATAAAATGAATACAAAAACTCTATTGAGACAACATCAGAAACGTCAAAATCGCTTCCAGATGAATAAAATGAATGCATAAACTCTATTGAGACAGCATCTGAAATGGTAAAATCGCTTCCAAATGAATAAAATTAATACAAAAACTCTATTAAGACATCATCAGAAACGTCAAAATCGCTTCCAGATGAATAAAATGAATGCATAACCTCTATTGAGACAGCATCAGAAACGTCAAATGTCTTCCAGATGAATAAAATGAATGCAAAAACTCTATTGATACAGCATCTGAAATGGTAAAATCGCTTCCAGATGAATAAAATGAATGCAAAAACTCTATTGCGACAGCATCTGAAATGGTAAAATCGCCTCCAAATGAATAAAATGAATACAAAAACTCTATTAAAACAGCATCAGAAACGTCAAAATCGCTTCCAGATGCATAAAATGAATGCATAAACTCTATTGAGACAGCATCAGAAACGTCAAAATTGCTTCCAGATGTATAAAATGAATGCATAAAATCTATTAAGACATCATCAGAAACGTCAAAATCGCTTCCAGATGAATAAAATGAATGCCTAAACTCTATTGAGACAGCATCTGAAATGGTAAAATCGCTTCCAGATGGATAAAATGAATGCAAAAACTCTATTGAGACAGCATCTGAAATGGTAAAATTGCTTCCAGATGAATAAAATGAATGCAAAAACTCTATTGCGACAGCATCTGAAATGGTAAAATCGCTTCCAGATGAATAAAATGAATGCAAAAACTCTATTGCGACAGCATCTGAAACGTCAAAATCGCTTCCAGATGAATAAAATGAATACAAAAACTCTATTGAGACAAAATCAGAAACGTCTAAATCGCTTCCAGATGAATAAAATGAATGCAAAAACTCTATTGAGACAGCATCTGAAATGGTAAAATCGCTTCCAGATGAATAAAATGAATGCAAAAACTCTATTGAGACAGTATCAGAAACGTCAAAATCGCTTCCAGATGAATAAAATGAATGTAAAAACTCTATTGAGACAGCATCTGAAATGGTAAAATCGCTTCCAGATGAATAAAATGAATGCATAAACTCTATTGAGACAGCATCTGAAACGTCAAAATCGCTTCCAGATGAATAAAATGAATACAAAAACTCTATTGAGACAACATCAGAAACGTCAAAATCGCTTCCAGATGAATAAAATGAATGCATAAACTCTATTGAGACAGCATCTGAAATGGTAAAATCGCTTCCAAATGAATAAAATGAATACAAAAACTCTATTAAGACAGCATCAGAAACGTCAAAATCGCTTCCAGATGAATAAATGAATGCATAAACTCTATTGAGACAGCATCAGAAACGTCAAAATTGCTTCCAGATGAATAAAATGAATACAAAAACTCTATTAAGACAACATCAAAAACGTCAAAATCGCTTCCAGATGAATAAAATGAATGCATAAACTATATTGAGACAGCATCTGAAATGGTAAAATCGCTTCCAGATGAATAAAATGAATGCAAAAACTCTATTGTGACAGCATTTGAAATGGTAAAATCGCTTCCAGATGAATAAAATGAATGCAAAAACTCTATTGAGACAGCATCAGAAACGTCAAAATCGCTACCAGATGAATAAAATGAATGCAAAAACTCTATTGAGACAGCATCAGAAACGTCAAAATCGTTTCCAGATGAATAAAATGAATGCATAAACTCTATAGAGACCGCATCAGAAACTTCAAAATCGCTTCCAGATGAATAAAATGAAGGCAAAAACTCTATTGAGACAGCATCTGAAATGGTAAAATCGCTTCCAGATGAATAAAATGAATGCAAGAACTCTATTGAGACAGCATCAAAAACGTTAAAATCGCTTCCAGATGAATAAAATGAATGCAGAAACTCTATTGAGACAGTATCAGAAACGTCAAAATCGCTTCCAGATGAATAAAATGAATGCAAAAACTCTATTGAGACAGCATCAAAAACGTAAAAATCGCTTCCAGATGAATAAAATGAATGCATAAACTCTATTGAGACAGCATCTGAAACGTCAAAATCGCTTCCAGATGAATAAAATGAATACAAAAACTCTATTGAGACAACATCAGAAACGTCAAAATCGCTTCCAGATGAATAAAATGAATGCATAAACTCTATTGAGACAGCATCTGAAATGGTAAAATCGCTTCCAAATGAATAAAATGAATACAAACACTCTATTAAGACAGCATCAAAAACGTCAAAATCGCTTCCAGATGAATAAAATGAATGCATAAACTCTATAGAGACAGCATCAAAAACGTCAAAATTGCTTCCAGATGAATAAAATGAATGCATAAACTCTATTAAGACAACATCAGAAACGTCAAAATCGCTACCAGATGAATAAAATAAATGCATAAACTATTGAGACAGCATCTGAAATGGTAAAATTGCTTCCAGATGAATAAAATGATTGCAAAAACTCTATTGTGACAGCATCTGAAATGGTAAAATCACTCCCATATGAATAAAATTAATGCAAAAACTCTATTGAGACAGCATCTGAAATGGTAAAATCGCTTCCAGATGAATAAAATGAATGTAAAAACTCTATTGACACAGCATCTGAAATGGTAAAATCGCTTCCAGATGAATAAAATGAATGCAAAAACTCTATTGAGACAGCATCTGAAATGGTAAAATTGCTTCCAAATGGATAAAATGAATGCAAAAACTCTATTGAGACAGCATCAAAAACGTGAAAATCGCTTCCAGATGAATAAAATGAATGCATGAACTCTATTAAGACAACATCAGAAACGTCAAAATCGCTTCCAGATGAATAAAATGAATGCAAAAACACTATTGAGACAGCATCTGAAATGGTAAAATCACTTCCAGATAAATAAAATGAATGCAAAAACTCTATTGAGACAGCATCTGAAATTGTAAAATTGCTTCTAGATGAATAAAATGAATGCAAAAACTCTATTGAGACAGCATCAAAAACGTTAAAATCGCTTCCGGATGAATAAAATCAATGCAAAAACTCTATTGAGACAGCATCAGAAACGTCAAAATCGCTTCCAGATGAATAAAATGAATGCATAAACTCTATTGAGACAGCATCAGAAATGTCAAAATCGCTTCCAGATGAATAAAATGAATGCATAAACTCTATTGAGAAAGCATCTGAAATGGTAAAATCGCTTCCAGATGAATAAAATGAATGCATAAACTCTATTGAGACAGTATCAGAAACGTCAAAATCGCTTCCAGATGAATAAAATGAATGTAAAAACTCTATTGAGACAGCATCTGAAATGGTAAAATCGCTTCCAGATGAATAAAATGAATGCATAAACTCTATTGAGACAGCATCTGAAACGTCAAAATCGCTTCCAGATGAATAAAATGAATGCAAAAACTCTATTGAGACAGCATCAGGAACGTCAAAATCGCTTCCAGATGAATAAAATGAATGCATAAACTCTATTGAGACGGTATCAGAAACGTCATAATCGCTTCCAGATGAATAAAATGAATGTAAAAACTCTATTGAGACAGCATCTGAAATGGTAAAATCGCTTCCAGATGAATAAAATGAATGCATAAACTCTATTGAGACAGTATCTGAAACGTCAAAATCGCTTCCAGATGAATAAAATGAATACAAAAACTCTATTGAGACAACATTAGAAACGTCAAAATCGCTTCCAGATGAATAAAATGAATGCATAAACTCTATTGAGACAGCATCTGAAATGGTAAAATCGCCTCCAAATGAATAAAATGAATAGAAAAACTCTATTAAGACAGCATCAGAAACGTCAAAATCGCTTCCAGATGCATAAAATGAATGCATAAACTCTATTGAGACAGCATCAGAAACGTCAAAATTGCTTCCAGATGTATAAAATTAATGCATAAACTCTATTAAGACATCATCAGAAACGTCAAAATCGCTTCCAGATGAATAAAATGAATGCCTAAACTCTATTGAGACAGCATCTGAAATGGTAAAATCGCCTGCAGATGAATAAAATGAATGCAAAAACTCTATTGAGACAGCATCTGAAATGGTAAAATCGCTTCCAGATGAATAAAATGAATGCAAAAACTCTATTGAGACAGCATCAGAAACGTCAAAATCGCTTCCAGATGAATAAAATGAATGCATAAACTCTATAGAGACAGCATCAGAAACGTCAAAATCGCTTCCAGATGAATAAAATGAATGCAAAAACTCTATTGAGACAGCATCTGAAATGGTAAAATCGCTTCCAAATGAATAAAATGAATGCAAAAACTCTATTGAGACAGCATCAGAAACGTCAAAATCGCTTCCAGATGAATAAAATGAATACATAAACTCTATTGAGACAGTATCAGAAACGTCAAAATCGCTTCCAGATGAATAAAATGAATGTGAAAACTCTATTGAGACAGCATCTGAAATGGTAAAATCGCTTCTAGATGAATGAAATGAATGCATAAACTCTATTCAGACAGCATCTGAAACGTCAAAATCGCTTCCAGATGAATAAAATGAATGCAAAAACTCTATTGAGACAGCATCTGAAATGGTAAAATCGCTTCCAAATGAATAAAATGAATACAAAAATTCTATTAAGACAGCATCAGAAACGTCAAAATTGCTTCCTGATGAATAAAATGAATGCATAAACTCTATTGAGACAGCATCAGAAACGTCAAAATATCTTCCAGATGAATAAAATTAATACAAAAACTCTATTAACCCTGGATAGGTACGGTGGGTCGTTTGCGACCCCGAGCGTCAAAAAAAACAGGTTTTTCTCACGTGACTCACCCCTGTGACTGAATTTGTGGGTGATCGACCTGCAGGAGGTGTCTCCCCTACACGCTCTAGTAGTGTCCAGATGTGCATTGCTGTAGCTGTACTCCTTCCCCGATTTCTGAGACGCGTCGGGGTCGTTCGCGTCCGAGTTTACCCTTCTGAGGTAGTTTGCATAATTATCAAAGTTATTACGTATTATGAAATTGTCGTAGAATGGTGCAACTTGTATAGGTTATCAGTTGTGGAAAGTCTTGGTGGATTGTTTGGCTACCATGTGCATGTTTTTTTTTTAGTTAAAATGTCGTTCATCACCACGAGGACCATTTTACCGCGAGTGCCCCTTTTTCATTTTTTTTCATTTTTTTGCCAAGTCATTTTTCCGTAAGATATTGCAAAATAGTGTCGTAAAACTTTTGCTTGTTTAGTGTTGGAATGTGTGTCTAGATGATCTGGCTACCCATGCATGACTTTGTTTTTGTCAGATACGACGTAGTTATTGGTATATTGGGTATTTAACTGCGGTTACCAATTTCTGTTTTTTTTTCAATATATGTAAAAATTACTACGTAGTAAGGAATTGCCGTATATTATTGATTTTTTTTCATGTTTATGTGTTAGAAAGTGTGCCTTGATGGTTGGGCTAACACGTGCATGTCTTTTTTTTTTATCTGAGATGCCGTATATTAGAATGTTGGGCATTTTTCCGCGAGTGCCCCTTTTTATTTGTTTTGCATTTTTTTGCTTAGTCATGTTACCGTAAGGAATTGGCAAGTAGTGTCGCAAAACTTATATTTTTGTAGTGTTGGAAAGTGTTTCTAGATGATCTGGCTACCCATGCTTAATTTTTTTTTAGCCAGATATGGCGTATATATAAGTATGTGTTCGATTTTCCTGTGATTGCCATTTTTTCGTTTTTTTCCCATTTCTTTCAAAATTACTACGTACTAAGGAACTATCACAGAGTAATATTTCATTTATATGTTTATTTGTCGGAAAATATGCCTTGATGGTTTGCCTAGCACGTGGCTGAAATTTTTTTTTCTGAAATGCCGTATATTAGAATGGCCATTTTTCCACGAGTGCCCCTTTTTATTTGTTTTGCATTTTTTTGCTTAGTCATGTTACCGTAAGGAATTGGCAAGTAGTGTCGCAAAACTTATATTTTTATAGTGTTGGAAAGTGTTTCTAGATGATCTGGCTACCCATGCCTATCTTTTTTTTAGCCAGATATGGCGTATATATAGGTATGTGTTCGATTTTCCGGTGATTGTCATTTTTTCGTTTTTTCCCAATTCTTTCAAAATTACTACGTACTAAGGAACTATCACAGAGTAATGATTCCTCTAGATGTTTATTTGTCGGAAAATTTTGTTTACTTTTTTTTTGATTGAATATCCTCAAATTTTTTTAGCTAAAATATTGTTTTACATTTTTTTTTTCGATTTTATTTCCCTTCAAAAAAATTTTTTTGGGTCAGAATTTTAATTTTATAGTCGTAAAATAATCGACAATTATCCAGCAACCCACCATACAATTTTTATGCATATCCAATAATAATTAGTAAATAACACCTTGAAATTGACATACCCTTCCTACATTTCAAGTGGCATATTAGGGAGTCTGAGTCAGTGTGGTTGGCGGCCATTTTGTGGACATATCCGAAGCGTAAGCTGCCCTATCTATATATATTCTTGTTCCCTATAGAATTTGTGATATTTTGGTATATTTTTACCTGCATAAATATCATATTATATATTAAATATATGTATTTTTTTACGAAATTTCCAAGTACTCAAAAAATTACCTTTAGATATGGCCCCTGATATAAATGTAATTTACAAAATAATGAAGATTTTTTTACATATTTCTATTTTAGGATAACATATGTTTATTCCCTAAAAAAATTAGCCACTTCCTATTTCATTTGGGTACCCAAAAAAATTCATGAAATTTGGACAATTTTTTTTGGCCAAAAAAAGTTACCCTTTTTTTCTCATTTCAGATCTTCACCTCCATGGGTCTGACTTCATCCAAAATACATCAAGATGTGTCCTAAACATTCAAGAATCAATTCCTAAAAGGATTTGTGTATATATGTATAAACTTTTTTTTTATGAATTTTTATGTCAGGTCTTTTTTTTTCTACTTAATTTTTTAAAATATTTATAATAAATAGTTTTTCTGCAGATGAGTAGTATTTATCTTTACAGTTGTTTTAAGCATTCATTGAAGTTTTTTTTGGCAAAAGAAAAAAGGAGGTTACTGCAAAAACTGATTTTTCGAGAATTTTTTTTGGCGTCGGGGTCGTTCGCGTCCGAGTATACCCTTAAAGGGGTGTCCAAGGACCGTACCTATCCAGGGTTAAGACAACATCAGAAACGTCATAATCGCTTCCAGATGAATAAAATGAATGCATAAACTCTATTGAGACAGCATCTGAAATGGTAAAATTGCTTCCAGATGAATAAAATGAATGCAAAAACTCTATTGTGACAGCATCTGAAATGGTAAAATCGCTTCCAGATGAATAAAATGAATGCAAAAGCTCTATTGAGACAGCATCAGAAACGTCAAAATCGCTACCAGATGAATAAAATGAATACAAAAACTCTATTGAGACAGCATCAGAAACGTCTAAATCGCTTCCAGATGAATAAAATGAATGCAAAAACTCTATTGAGACAGCATCTTAAATAGTAAAATCGCTTCCCGATGAATAAAATTAATGCAAAAACTCTATTGAGACAGCATCAGAAACGCCAAAATCGCTTCCAGATGAATAAAATGAATGCATAAACTCTATTGAGACAGCATCATAAACGTCAAAATCACTTCCAGATGAATAAAATGAATGCAAAAACTCTATTGAGACAGCATATGAAATGGTAAAATCGCTTCCAGATGAATAAAATGAATGCATAAACTCTATTGAGACAGCATCTGAAAAGTCAAAATCGCTTCCAGATGAATAAAATGAATACAAAAACTCTATTGAGACAGCATCTGAAATGTTAAAATCGCTTCCATATGAATAAAATTAATGCAAAACCTCTATTGAGACAGCATCTGAAATGGTAAAATTGCTTCTAGATGAATAAAATGTATGCAAAAACTCTATTGAGACAGCATCAGAAACGTCAAAATCGCTTCCAGATGAATAAAATGAATGCAAAAACTCTATTGAGACAGCATCAGAAACGTCAAAATTGCTTCCAGATGAATAAAATGAATGCATAAACTCTATTGAGACAGTATCAGAAACGTCAAAATCGCTTCCAGATGAATAAAATGAATGTAAAAACTCTATTGAGACAGCATCTGAAATGGTAAAATCGCTTCCAGATGAATAAAATGAATGCATAAACTCTATTGAGACAGCATCTGAAACGTCAAAATCGCTTCCAGATGAATAAAATGAATACAAAAACTCTATTGAGACAACATCAGAAACGTCAAAATCGCTTCCAGATGAATAAAATGAATGCATAAACTCAATAGAGACAGCATCAGAAACGTCAAAATCGCTTCCAGATGAATAAAATGAATGCAAAAACTCTATTGAGACAGAATCTGAAATGGTAAAATAGCTTCTAGATGAATAAAATGAATGCAAAAACTCTACTGAGACAGCATCAGGAACGTCAAAATCGCTTCCAGATGAATAAAATGAATGCATAAACTCTATTGAGACGGTATCAGAAACGTCATAATCGCTTCCAGATGAATAAAATGAATGTAAAAACTCTATTGAGACAGCATCTGAAATGGTAAAATCGCTTCCAGATGAATAAAATGAATGCATAAACTCTATTGAGACAGTATCTGAAACGTCAAAATCGCTTCCAGATGAATAAAATGAATACAAAAACTCTATTGAGACAACATAAGAAACGTCAAAATCGCTTCCAGATGAATAAAATGAATGCATAAACTCTATTGAGACAGCATCTGAAATGGTAAAATCGCCTCCAAATGAATAAAATGAATAGAAAAACTCTATTAAGACAGCATCAGAAACGTCAAAATCGCTTCCAGATGCATAAAATGAATGCATAAACTCTATTGAGACAGCATCAGAAACGTCAAAATTGCTTCCAGATGTATAAAATTAATGCATAAACTCTATTAAGACATCATCAGAAACGTCAAAATCGCTTCCAGATGAATAAAATGAATGCCTAAACTCTATTGAGACAGCATCTGAAATGGTAAAATCGCTTCCAGATGAATAAAATGAATGCAAAAACTCTATTGAGACAGCATCAGAAACGTCAAAATCGCTTCCAGATGAATAAAATGAATGCATAAACTCTATAGAGACAGCATCAGAAACGTCAAAATCGCTTCCAGATGAATAAAATGAATGCAAAAACTCTATTGAGACAGCATCTGAAATGGTAAAATCGCTTCCAAATGAATAAAATGAATGCAAAAACTCTATTGAGACAGCATCAGAAACGTCAAAATCGCTTCCAGATGAATAAAATGAATGCATAAACTCTATTGAGACAGTATCAGAAACGTCAAAATCGCTTCCAGATGAATAAAATGAATGTAAAAACTCTATTGAGACAGCATCTGAAATGGTAAAATCGCTTCTAGATGAATGAAATGAATGCATAAACTCTATTCAGACAGCATCTGAAACGTCAAAATCGCTTCCAGATGAATAAAATGAATGCAAAAACTCTATTGAGACAGCATCTGAAATGGTAAAATCGCTTCCAAATGAATAAAATGAATACAAAAATTCTATTAAGACAGCATCAGAAACGTCAAAATTGCTTCCTGATGAATAAAATGAATGCATAAACTCTATTGAGACAGCATCAGAAACGTCAAAATATCTTCCAGATGAATAAAATTAATACAAAAACTCTATTAACCCTGGATAGGTACGGTGGGTCGTTTGCGACCCCGAGCGTCAAAAAAAAACAGGTTTTTCTCACGTGACTCACCCCTGTGACTGAATTTGTGGGTGATCGACCAGCAGGAGGTGTCTCCCCTACACGCTCTAGTAGTGTCCAGATGTGCATTGCTGTAGCTGTACTCCTTCCCCGATTTCTGAGACGCGTCGGGGTCGTTCGCGTCCGAGTTTACCCTTCTGAGGTAGTTTGCATAATTATCAAAGTTATTACGTATTATGAAATTGTCGTAGAATGGTGCAACTTGTATAGGTTATCAGTTGTGGAAAGTCTTGGTGGATTGTTTGGCTACCATGTGCATGTTTTTTTTTTAGTTAAAATGTCGTTCATCACCACGAGGACCATTTTACCGCGAGTGCCCCTTTTTCATTTTTTTTCATTTTTTTGCCAAGTCATTTTTCCGTAAGATATTGCCAAATAGTGTCGTAAAACTTTTGCTTGTTTAGTGTTGGAATGTGTGTCTAGATGATCTGGCTACCCATGCATGACTTTGTTTTTGTCAGATACGACGTAGTTATTGGTATATTGGGTATTTAACTGCGGTTACCAATTTCTGTTTTTTTTTCAATATTTGTAAAAATTACTACGTAGTAAGGAATTGCCGTATATTATTGATTTTTTTTCATGTTTATGTGTTAGAAAGTGTGCCTTGATGGTTGGGCTAACACGTGCATGTCTTTTTTTTTTATCTGAGATGCCGTATATTAGAATGTTGGGCATTTTTCCGCGAGTGCCCCTTTTTATTTGTTTTGCATTTTTTTGCTTAGTCATGTTACCGTAAGGAATTGGCAAGTAGTGTCGCAAAACTTATATTTTTGTAGTGTTGGAAAGTGTTTCTAGATGATCTGGCTACCCATGCCTATTTTTTTTTTAGCCAGATATGGCGTATATATAAGTATGTGTTCGATTTTCCTGTGATTGCCATTTTTTCGTTTTTTCCCATTTCTTTCAAAATTACTACGTACTAAGGAACTATCACAGAGTAATATTTCATTTATATGTTTATTTGTCGGAAAATATGCCTTGATGGTTTGCCTAGCACGTGGCTGAAATTTTTTTTTTCTGAAATGCCGTATATTAGAATGGCCATTTTTCCACGAGTGCCCCTTTTTATTTGTTTTGCATTTTTTTGCTTAGTCATGTTACCGTAAGGAATTGGCAAGTAGTGTCGCAAAACTTATATTTTTATAGTGTTGGAAAGTGTTTCTAGATGATCTGGCTACCCATGCCTATCTTTTTTTTAGCCAGATATGGCGTATATATAGGTATGTGTTCGATTTTCCGGTGATTGTCATTTTTTCGTTTTTTCCCAATTCTTTCAAAATTACTACGTACTAAGGAACTATCACAGAGTAATGATTCCTCTAGATGTTTATTTGTCGGAAAATTTTGTTTACTTTTTTTTTGATTGAATATCATCAAATTTTTTTAGCTAAAATATTGTTTTACATTTTTTTTTTCGATTTTATTTCCCTTCAAAAAAATTTTTTTGGGTCAGAATTTTAATTTTATAGTCGTAAAATAATCGACAATTATCCAGCAACCCACCATACAATTTTTATGCATATCCAATAATAATTAGTAAATAACACCTTGAAATTGACATACCCTTCCTACATTTCAAGTGGCAGATTAGGGAGTCTGAGTCAGTGTGGTTGGCGGCCATTTTGTGGACATATCCGAAGCGTAAGCTGCCCTATCTATATATATTCTTGTTCCCTATAGAATTTGTGATATTTTGGTATATTTTTACCTGCATAAATATCATATTATATATTAAATATATGTATTTTTTTACGAAATTTCCAAGTACTCAAAAAATTACCTTTAGATATGGCCCCTGATATAAATGTAATTTACAAAATAATGAAGATTTTTTTACATATTTCTATTTTAGGATAACATATGTTTATTCCCTAAAAAAATTAGCCACTTCCTATTTCATTTGGGTACCCAAAAAAATTCATGAAATTTGGACAATTTTTTTTGGCCAAAAAAAGTTACCCTTTTTTTCTCATTTCAGATCTTCACCTCCATGGGTCTGACTTCATCCAAAATACATCAAGATGTGTCCTAAACATTCAAGAATCAATTCCTAAAAGGATTTGTGTATATATGTATAAACTTTTTTCCTTTTTTTTTCTACTTAATTTTTTAAAATATTTATAATAAATAGTTTTTCTGCAGATGAGTAGTATTTATCTTTACAGTTGTTTTAAGCATTCATTGAAGTTTTTTTTGGCAAAAGAAAAAAGGAGGTTACTGCAAAAACTGATTTTTCAAGAATTTTTTTTGGCGTCGGGGTCGTTCGCGTCCGAGTATACCCTTAAAGGGGTGTCCAAGGACCGTACCTATCCAGGGTTAAGACAACATCAGAAACGTCAAAATCGCTTCCAGATGAATAAAATGAATGCATAAACTCTATTGAGACAGCATCTGAAATGGTAAAATTGCTTCCAGATGAATAAAATGAATGCAAAAACTCTATTGTGACAGCATCTGAAATGGTAAAATCGCTTCCAGATGAATAAAATGAATGCAAAAACTCTATTGAGACAGCATCAGAAACGTCAAAATCGCTACCAGATGAATAAAATGAATACAAAAACTCTATTGAGACAGCATCAGAAACGTCTAAATCGCTTCCAGATGAATAAAATGAATGCAAAAACTCTATTGAGACAGCATCTTAAATAGTAAAATCGCTTCCCGATGAATAAAATTAATGCAAAAACTCTATTGAGACAGCATCAGAAACGCCAAAATCGCTTCCAGATGAATAAAATGAATGCATAAACTCTATTGAGACAGCATCATAAACGTCAAAATCACTTCCAGATGAATAAAATGAATGCAAAAACTCTATTGAGACAGCATATGAAATGGTAAAATCGCTTCCAGATGAATAAAATGAATGCATAAACTCTATTGAGACAGCATCTGAAAAGTCAAAATCGCTTCCAGATGAATAAAATGAATACAAAAACTCTATTGAGACAGCATCTGAAATGTTAAAATCGCTTCCATATGAATAAAATGAATGCAAAACCTCTATTGAGACAGCATCTGAAATGGTAAAATTGCTTCTAGATGAATAAAATGTATGCAAAAACTCTATTGAGACAGCATCAGAAACGTCAAAATCGCTTCCAGATGAATAAAATGAATGCAAAAACTCTATTGAGACAGCATCTGAAATGGAAAAATCGCTTCCAGATGAATAAAATGAATGCAAAAACTCGATACAGACAGCATAAAAACGTCAAAATCGCTTCCAGATGAATAATATTAATGCAAAAACTCTATTGAGACGGCATCAGAAACGTCAAAATCGTTTCCAGATGAATAAAATGAATGCATAAACTCTATTGAGACAATATCAAAAACGTCAAAATCGCTTCCAGATGAATAAAATGAATGTAAAAACTCTATTGAGACAGCATCTGAAATGGTAAAATCGCTTCCAGATGAATAAAATGAATGTATAAACTCTATTGAGACAGTATCAGAAACGTCAAAATCGCTTCTAGATGAATAAAATGAATGTAAAAACTCTATTGAGACAGCATCTGAAATGGTAAAATCGCTTCCAGATGAATAAAATGAATGCATAAACTTTATTGAGACAGCATCTGAAACGTCAAAATCGCTTCCAGATGAATAAAATGAATACAAAAACTCTATTGAGACAACATCAGAAACATCAAAATCGCTTCCAGATGAATAAAATGAATGCATAAGCTCTATTGAGACAGCATCTGAAATGGTAAAATCGCTTCCAAATGAATAAAATTAATACAAAAACTCTATTAAGACATCATCAGAAACGTCAAAATCGCTTCCAGATGAATAAAATGAATGCATAACCTCTATTGAGACAGCATCAGAAACGTCAAATGTCTTCCAGATGAATAAAATGAATGCAAAAACTCTATTGAGACAGCATCTGAAATGGTAAAATCGCTTCCAGATGAATAAAATGAATGCATAAACTCTATTGCGACAGCATCTGAAATGGTAAAATCGCCTCCAAATGAATAAAATGAATAGAAAAACTCTATTAAGACAGCATCAGAAACGTCAAAATCGCTTCCAGATGCATAAAATGAATGCATAAACTCTATTGAGACAGCATCAGAAACGTCAAAATTGCTTCCAGATGTATAAAATGAATGCATAAAATCTATTAAGACATCATCAGAAACGTCAAAATCGCTTCCAGATGAATAAAATGAATGCATAAACTCTATTGAGACAGCATCTGAAATGGTAAAATCGCTTCCAGATGAATAAAATGAATGCAAAAACTCTATTGAGACAGCATCTGAAATGGTAAAATCACTTCCAGATGAATAAAATGAATGCAAAAACTCTATTGCGACAGCATCTGAAATGGTAAAATCGCTTCCAGATGAATAAAATGAATGCAAAAACTCTATTGCGACAGCATCTGAAACGTCAAAATCGCTTCCAGATGAATAAAATGAATACAAAAACTCTATTGAGACAACATCAGAAACGTCAAAATCGCTTCCAGATGAATAAAATGAATGCATAAACTCTATTGAGACAGCATCTGAAATGGTAGAATCGCTTCCAAATGATTAAAATGAATACAAAAACTCTATTAAGACAGCATCAGAAACGTCAAAATTGCTTCCAGATGAATAAAATGAATGCATAAACTCTATTAAGACAACATCAGAAACGTCAAAATCGCTACCAGATGAATAAAATAAATGCATAAACTATTGAGACAGCATCTGAAATGGTAAAATTGCTTCCAGATGAATAAAATATTAAAAAAACTCTATTGTGACAGCATCTGAAATGGTAAAATCACTCCCATATGAATAAAATGAATGCAAAAACTCTATTGAAACAGCATCTGAAATGGTAAAATCGCTTCCAGATGAATAAAATGAATGCAAAAACTCTATTGAGACAGCATCTGAAATAGTAAAATCGCTTCCAGATGAATAAAATGAATGCAAAAACTCTATTGAGACAGCATCTGAAATGGTAAAATTGCTTCCAGATGGATAAAATGAATGCAAAAACTCTATTGAGACAGCATCAAAAACGTGAAAATCGCTTCCAGATGAATAAAATGAATGCATGAACTCTATTAAGACAACATCAGAAACGTCAAAATCGATTCCAGATGAATAAAATGCATGCAAAAACTCTATTGAGACAGCATCTGAAATGGTAAAATCACTTCCAGATGAATAAAATGAATGCAAAAACTCTATTGAGACAGCATCTGAAATTGTAAAATTGCTTCTAGATGAATAAAATGAATGCAAAAACTCTATTGAGACAGCATCAAAAACGTTAAAATCGCTTCCAGATGAATAAAATCAATGCAAAAACTCTATTGAGACAGCATCAGAAACGTCAAAATCGCTTCCAGATGAATAAAATGAATGCATAAACTCTATTGAGACAGCAACAGAAATGTCAAAATCGCTTCCAGATGAATAAAATGAATGCATAAACTCTATTGAGACAGCATCTGAAATGGTAAAATCGCTTCCAGATGAATAAAATGAATGCAAAAACTCTATTGAGACAGCATCAGAAACGTCAAAATTGCTTCCAGATGAATAAAATGAATGCATAAACTCTATTGAGACAGTATCAGAAACGTCAAAATCGCTTCCAGATGAATAAAATGAATGTAAAAACTCTATTGAGACAGCATCTGAAATGGTAAAATCGCTTCCAGATGAATAAAATGAATGCATAAACTCTATTGAGACAGCATCTGAAACGTCAAAATCGCTTCCAGATGAATAAAATGAATACAAAAACTCTATTGAGACAACTTCAGAAACGTCAAAATCGCTTCCAGATGAATAAAATGAATGCATAAACTCAATAGAGACAGCATCAGAAACGTCAAAATCGCTTCCGGATGAATAAAATGAATGCAAAAACTCTATTGAGACAGAATCTGAAATGGTAAAATAGCTTCTAGATGAATAAAATGAATGCAAAAACTATTGAGACAGCATCAGAAACGTCAAAATCGCTTCCAGATGAATAAAATGAATGCAAAAACTCTATTGAGATAGCATCTGAAATGGTAAAATCGCTTCCAAATGAATAAAATGAATGCATAAACTCTATTGAGACAGTATCAGAAACGTCATAATCGCTTCCAGATGAATAAAATGAATGTAAAAACTCTATTGAGACAGCATCTGAAATGGTAAAATCGCTTCCAGATGAATAAAATGAATGCATAAACTCTATTGAGACAGTATCTGAAACGTCAAAATCGCTTCCAGATGAATAAAATGAATACAAAAACTCTATTGAGACAACATTAGAAACGTCAAAATCGCTTCCAGATGAATAAAATGAATGCAAAAACTCTATTGAGACAGCATCTGAAATGGTAAAATCGCCTCCAAATGAATAAAATGAATAGAAAAACTCTATTAAGACAGCATCAGAAACGTCAAAATCGCTTCCAGATGCATAAAATGAATGCATAAACTCTATTGAGACAGCATCAGAAACGTCAAAATTGCTTCCAGATGTATAAAATGAATGCATAAACTCTATTAAGACATCATCAGAAACGTCAAAATCGCTTCCAGATGAATAAAATGAATCCCTAAACTCTATTGAGACAGCATCTGAAATGGTAAAATCGCCTGCAGATGAATAAAATGAATGCAAAAACTCTATTGAGACAGCATCTGAAATAGTAAAATCGCTTCCAGATGAATAAAATGAATGAAAAAACTATTGAGACAGCATCTGAAATGGTAAAATCGCTTCCAAATGAATAAAATGAATGCAAAAACTCTATTGAGACAGCATCAGAAATGTCAAAATCGCTTCCAGATGAATAAAATGAATGCATAAACTCTATTGAGACAGTATCAGAAACGTCAAAATAGCTTCCAGATGAATAAAATGAATGTAAAAACTCTATTGAGACAGCATCTGAAATGGTAAAATCGCTTCCAAATGAATAAAATGAATACAAAAACTCTATTAAGACAGCATCAGAAACGTCCAAATTGCTTCCTGATGAATAAAATGAATGCATAAACTCTATTGAGACAGCATCAGAAACGTCAAAAGTGCTTCCAGATGAATAAAATTAATACAAAAACTCTATTAAGACAACATCAGAAACGTCAAAATCGCTTCCAGATGAATAAAATGAATGCATAAACTCTATTGAGACAGCATCTGAAATGGTAAAATTGCTTCCAGATGAATAAAATGAATGCAAAAACTCTATTGTGACAGCATCTGAAATGGTAAAATCGCTTCCAGATGAATAAAATGAATGCAAAAACTCTATTGAGACAGCATCAGAAACGTCAAAATCGCTACCAGATGAATAAAATGAATACAAAAACTCTATTGAGACAGCATCAGAAACGTCTAAATCGCTTCCAAATGAATAAAATGAATGCAAAAACTCTATTGAGACAGCATCTGAAATAGTAAAATCGCTTCCCGATGAATAAAATTAATGCAAAAACTCTATTGAGACAGCATCAGAAACGCCAAAATCGCTTCCAGATGAATAAAATGAATGCATAAAATCTATTGAGACAGCATCAGAAACGTCAAAATCGCTTCCAGATGAATAAAATGAATGCAAAAACTCTATTGAGACAGCATCTGAAATGGTAAAATCGCTTCCAGATGAATAAAATGAATGCATAAACTCTATTGAGACAGCATCTGAAAAGTCAAAATCGCTTCCAGATGAATAAAATGAATACAAAAACTCTATTGAGACAGCATCTGAAATGTTAAAATCGCTTCCATATGAATAAAATGAATGCAAAACCTCTATTGAAACAGCATCTGAAATGGTAAAATTGCTTCTAGATGAATAAAATGTATGCAAAAACTCTATTGAGACAGCATCAGAAACGTCAAAATCGCGTCCAGATGAATAAAATGAATGCATAACCTCTATTGAGACAGCATCAGAAACGTCAAATGTCTTCCAGATGAATAAAATGAATGCAAAAACTCTATTGACACAGCATCTGAAATGGTAAAATCGCTTCCAGATGAATAAAATGAATGCATAAACTCTATTGAGACAGCAACAGAAATGTCAAAATCGCTTCCAGATGAATAAAATGAATGCATAAACTCTATTGAGACAGCATCTGAAATGGTAAAATCGCTTCCAGATGAATAAAATGAATGCAAAAACTCTATTGAGACAGCATCAGAAACGTCAAAATTGCTTCCAGATGAATAAAATGAATGCATAAACTCTATTGAGACAGTATCAGTAACGTCAAAATCGCTTCCAGATGAATAAAATGAATGTAAAAACTCTATTGAGACAGCATCTGAAATGGTAAAATCGCTTCCAGATGAATAAAATGGATGCATAAACTCTATTGAGACAGCATCTGAAACGTCAAAATCGCTTCCAGATGAATAAAATGAATACAAAAACTCTATTGAGACAACATCAGAAACGTCAAAATCGCTTCCAGATGAATAAAATGAATGCATAAACTCAATAGAGACAGCATCAGAAACGTCAAAATCGCTTCCGGATGAATAAAATGAATGCAAAAACTCTATTGAGACAGAATCTGAAATGGTAAAATAGCTTCTAGATGAATAAAATGAATGCAAAAACTCTATTGAGACAGCATCAGAAACGTCAAAATCGCTTCCAGATGAATAAAATGAATGCAAAAACTCTATTGAGACAGTATCAGAAACGTCATAATCGCTTCCAGATGAATAAAATGAATGTAAAAACTCTATTGAGACAGCATCTGAAATGGTAAAATCGCTTCCAGATGAATAAAATGAATGCATAAACTCTATTGAGACAGTATCTGAAACGTCAAAATCGCTTCCAGATGAATAAAATGAATACAAAAACTCTATTGAGACAACATTAGAAACGTCAAAATCGCTTCCAGATGAATAAAATGAATGCAAAAACTCTATTGAGACAGCATCTGAAATGGTAAAATCGCCTCCAAATGAATAAAATGAATAGAAAAACTCTATTGAGACAACATTAGAAATGTCAAAATCGCTTCCAGATGAATAAAATGAATGCATAAACTCTATTGAGACAGCATCAGAAACGTCAAAATTGCTTCCAGATGTATAAAATGAATGCATAAACTCTATTAAGACATCATCAGAAACGTCAAAATCGCTTCCAGATGAATAAAATGAATGCATAAACTCTATTGAGACAGCATCTGAAATGGTAAAATCGCCTGCAGATGAATAAAATGAATGCAAAAACTCTATTGAGACAGCATCTGAAATGGTAAAATCGCTTCCAGATGAATAAAATGAATGCAAAAACTCTATTGAGACAGCATCAGAAACGTCAAAATCGCTTCCAGATGAATAAAATGAATGCATAAACTCTATAGAGACAGCATCAGAAACGTCAAAATCGCTTCCAGATGAATAAAATGAATGCAAAAACTCTATTGAGACAGCATCTGAAATGGTAAAATCGCTTCCAAATGAATAAAATGAATGCAAAAACTCTATTGAGACAGCATCAGAAACGTCAAAATCGCTTCCAGATGAATAAAATGAATGCATAAACTCTATTGAGACAGTATCAGAAACGTCAAAATCGCTTCCAGATGAATAAAATGAATGTAAAAACTCTATTGAGACAGCATCTGAAATGGTAAAATCGCTTCTAGATGAATGAAATGAATGCATAAACTCTATTGAGACAGCATCTGAAACGTCAAAATCGCTTCCAGATGAATAAAATGAATGCAAAAACTCTATTGAGATAGCATCTGAAATGGTAAAATCGCTTCCAAATGAATAAAATGAATACAAAAACTCTATTAAGACAGTATCAGAAACGTCCAAATTGCTTCCTGATGAATAAAATGAATGCATAAACTCTATTGAGACAGCATCAGAAACGTCAAAAGTGCTTCCAGATGAATAAAATTAATACAAAAACTCTATTAAGACAACATCAGAAACGTCAAAATCGCTTCCAGATGAATAAAATGAATGCATAAACTCTATTGAGACAGCATCTGAAATGGTAAAATTGCTTCCAGATGAATAAAATGAATGCAAAAACTCTATTGTGACAGCATCTGAAATGGTAAAATCGCTTCCAGATGAATAAAATGAATGCAAAAACTCTATTGAGACAGCATCAGAAACGTCAAAATCGCTACCAGATGAATAAAATGAATACAAAAACTCTATTGAGACAGCATCAGAAACGTCTAAATCGCTTCCAAATGATTAAAATGAATGCAAAAACTCTATTGAGACAGCATCTGAAATAGTAAAATCGCTTCCCGATGAATAAAATTAATGCAAAAACTCTATTGAGACAGCATCAGAAACTCCAAAATCGCTTCCAGATGAATAAAATGAATGCATAAAATCTATTGAGACAGCATCAGAAACGTCAAAATCGCTTCCAGATGAATAAAATGAATGCAAAAACTCTATTGAGACAGCATTTGAAATGGTAAAATCGCTTCCAGATGAATAAAATGAATGCATAAACTCTATTGAGACAGCATCTGAAAAGTCAAAATCGCTTCCAGATGAATAAAATGAATACAAAAACTCTATTGAGACAGCATCTGAAATGTTAAAATCGCTTCCATATGAATAAAATGAATGCAAAACCTCTATTGAAACAGCATCTGAAATGGTAAAATTGCTTCTAGATGAATAAAATGTATGCAAAAACTCTATTGAGACAGCATCAGAAACGTCAAAATCGCTTCCAGATGAATAAAATGAATGCAAAAACTCTATTGAGACAGCATCTGAAATGGAAAAATCGCTTCCAGATGAATAAAATGAATGCAAAAACTCGATACAGACAGCATAAAAACGTCAAAATCGCTTCCAGATGAATAAAATTAATGCAAAAACTCTATTGAGACAGCATCAGAAACGTCAAAATCGTTTCCAGATGAATAAAATGAATGCATAAACTCTATTGAGACAATATCAGAAACGTCAAAATCGCTTCCAGATGAATAAAATGAATGTAAAAACTCTATTGAGACAGCATCTGAAATGGTAAAATCGCTTCCAGATGAATAAAATGAATGCAAAAACTCAGTTGAGACAACATCAGAAACGTCAAACTCGCTTCCAGATGAATAAAATGAATGCATAAACTCTATTGAGACAGTATCAGAAACGTCAAAATCGCTTCCAGATGAATAAAATGAATGTAAAAACTCTATTGAGACAGCATCTGAAATGGTAAAATCGCTTCCAGATGAATAAAATGAATGCATAAACTCTATTGAGACAGCATCTGAAACGTCAAAATCGCTTCCAGATGAATAAAATGAATACAAAAACTCTATTGAGACAACATCAGAAACGTCAAAATCGCTTCCAGATGAATAAAATTAATGCATAAACTCTATTGAGACAGCATCTGAAATGGTAAAATCGCTTCCAAATGAATAAAATTAATACAAAAACTCTATTAAGACATCATCAGAAACGTCAAAATCGCTTTCAGATGAATAAAATGAATGCATAACCTCTATTGAGACAGCATCAGAAACGTCAAATGTCTTCCAGATGAATAAAATGAATGCAAAAACTCTATTGAGACAGCATCTGAAATGGTAAAATCGCTTCCAAATGAATAAAATGAATGCAAAAACTCTATTGCGACAGCATCTGAAATGGTAAAATCGCCTCCAAATGAATAAAATGAATACAAAAACTCTATTAAGACAGCATCAGAAACGTCAAAATCGCTTCCAGATGCATGAAATGAATGCATAAACTCTATTGAGACAGCATCAGAAACGTCAAAATTGCTTCCAGATGTATAAAATGAATGCATAAAATCTATTAAGACATCAACAGAAACGTCAAAATCGCTTCCAGATGAATAAAATGAATGCCTAAACTCTATTGAGACAGCATCTGAAATGGTAAAATCGCTTCCAGATGAATAAAATGAATGCAAAAACTCTATTGAGACAGCATCTGAAATGGTAAAATCGCTTCCAGATGAATAAAATGAATGCAAAAACTCTCTTGCGACAGCATCTGAAACGTCAAAATCGCTTCCAGATGAATAAAATGAATACAAAAACTCTATTGAGACAACATCAGAAACGTCAAAATCGCTTCTAGATGAATAAAATGAATGCATAAACTCTATTGAGACAGCATCTGAAATTGTAAAATCGCTTCCAAATGATTAAAATGAATACAAAAACTCTATTAAGACAGCATCAGAAACGTCAAAATTGCTTCCAGATGAATAAAATGAATGCATAAACTCTATGAAGACAACATCAGAAACGTCAAAATCGCTACCAGATGAATAAAATAAATGCATAAACTATTGAGACAGCATCTGAAATGGTAAAATTACTTCCAGATGAATAAAATGATTGCAAAAACTCTATTGTGACAGCATCTGAAATGGTAAAATCACTCCCATATGAATAAAATGAATGCAAAAACTCTATTGAGACAGCATCTGAAATGGTAAAATCGCCTACAGATGAATAAAATGAATGCAAAAACTCTATTGAGACAGCATCTGAAATGGTAAATTCGCTTCCAGATGAATAAAATGAATGCAAAAACACTATTGAGACAGCATCTGAAATGGTAAAATTGCTTCCAGATGAATAAAATGAATGCAAAAACTCTATTGAGACAGCATCAAAAACGTCAAAATCGCATCCAGATGAATAAAATGAATGCATAAACTCTATTAAGACAACATCAGAAACGTCAAAATCGCTTCCAGATGAATAAAATGAATGCAAAAACTCTATTGAGACGGCATCTGAAATGGTAAAATCACTTCCAGATGAATAAAATGAATGCAAAAACTCTATTGAGAAAGCATCTGAAATGGTAAAATTGCTTCCAGATGAATAAAATGAATGTAAAAACTCTATTGAGACAGCATCAAAAACGTCAAAATCGCTTCCAGATGAATAAAATTAATGCAAAAACTCTATTGAGACAGCATCAGAAACGTCAAAATCGCTTCCAGATGAATAAAATGAATGCATAAACTCTATTGAGACAGCATCAGAAATGTCAAAATCGCTTCCAGATGAATAAAATGAATGCAAAAACTCTATTGAGACAGCATCTGAAATGGTAAAATCGCTTCCAGATGAATAAAATGAATGCAAAAACTCTATTGAGACAGCATCAGAAACGTCAAAATTGCGTCCAGATGAATAAAATTAATGCATAAACTCTATTGAGACAGTATCAGAAACGTCAAAATCGCTTCCAGATGAATAAAATGAATGTAAAAACTCTATTGAGACAGCATCTGAAATGGTAAGATCGCTTCCAGAGGAATAAAATGAATGCATAAACTCTATTGAGACAGCATCTGAAACGTCAAAATCGCTTCCATATGAATAAAATGAATACAAAAACTCTATTGAGACAACATCAGAAACGTCAAAATCGCTTCCAGATGAATAAAATGAATGCATGAACTCAATAGAGACATCATCAGAAACGTCAAAATCGCTTCCAGATGAATAAAATGAATGCAAAAACTTTATTGAGACAGAATCTGAAATGGTAAAATAGCTTCCAGATGAATAAAATGAATGCAAAAACTCTATTGAGACAGCATCAGAAACGTCAAAATCGCTTCCAGATGAATAAAATGAATGCATAAACTCTATTGAGACAGTATCAGAAACGTCAAAATCGCTTCCAGATGAATAAAATGAATGTAAAAACTCTATTGAGACAGCATCTGAAATGGTAAAATCGCTTGCAGATGAATAAAATGAATGCATAAACTCTATTGAGACAGCATCTGAAACGTCAAAATCGCTTCCAGATGAATAAAATGAATACAAAAACTCTATTGAGACAACATTAGAAACGTCAAAATCGCTTCCAGATGAATAAAATGAATGCATAAACTCTATTGAGAGAGCATCTGAAATGGTAAAATTGCCTCCAAATTAATAAAATGAATACAAAAACTCTATTAAGACAGCATCAGAAACGTCAAAATCGCTTCCAGATGCATAAAATGAATGCATAAACTCTATTGAGACAGCATCAGAAACGTCAAAATTGCTTCCAGATGTATAAAATGAATGCATAAACTCTATTAAGACATCATCAGAAACGTCAAAATCGCTTCCAGTTGAATAAAATGAATGCCTAAACTCTATTGAGACAGCATCTGAAATGGTAAAATCGCTTCCAGATGAATAAAATGAATGCAAAAACTCTATTGAGACAGCATCTGAAATGGTAAAATCGCTTCCAGATGAATAAAATGAATGCAAAAACTCTATTGAGACAGCATCAAAAACGTCAAAATCGCTTCCAGATGAATAAAATGAAAGCATAAACTCTATAGAGACAGCATCAGAAACGTCAAAATCGCTTCCAGATGAATAAAATGAATGCAAAAACTCTATTGAGACAGCATCTGAAATGGTAAAATCACTTCCAGATGAATAAAATGAATGCAAAAACTCTATTGAGACAGCATCAGAAACGTCAAAATCGCTTCCAGATGAATAAAATGAATGCATAAACTCTATTGAGACAGTATCAGAAACGTCAAAATCGCTTCCAGATGAATAAAATGAATGTAAAAACTCTATTGAGACTGCATCTGAAATGGTAAAATCGCTTCCAGATGAATAAAATGAATGCATAAACTCTATTGAGACAGCATCTGAAACGTCAAAATCCCTTCCAGATGAATAAAATGAATACAAAAACTCTATTGAGACAACATTAGAAACGTCAAAATCGCTTCCAGATGAATAAAATGAATGCATAAACTCTATTGAGACAGCATCTGAAATGGTAAAATCGCCTCCAAATGAATAAAATGAATACAAAAACTCTATTAAGATAGCATCAGAAACGTCAAAATCGCTTCCAGATGCATAAAATGAATGCATAAACTCTATGGAGACCGCATCAGAAACGTCAAAATTGCTTCCAGATGTATAAAATGAATGCAAAAACTCTATTGAGACAGCATCTGAAACGTCAAAATCCCTTCCAGATGAATAAAATGAATGCATAAACTCTATTGAGACAGCATCTGAAATGGTAAAATCGCTTCCAAATGAATAAAATGAATACAAAAACTCTATTAAGACAGCATCTGAAACGTCAAAATCACTTCCTGATGAATAAAATGAATGCATAAACTCTATTGACACAGCATCAGAAACGTCAAAATTGCTTCCAGATGAATAAAATTAATACAAAAACTCTATTAAGACAACATCATAAACGTCAAAATCGCTTCCAGATGAATAAAATGAATGCATATACTCTATTGAGACAGCATCTTAAATGGTAAAATCGCTTCCAGATGAATAAAATGAATACAAAAACTCTATTGAGACAGCATAAGAAACGTCAAAATCGCTACCAGATGAATAAAATGAATACAAAAACTCTATTGAGACAGCATCAGAAACGTCTAAATCGCTTCCAGATGAATAAAATGAATGCAAAAACTCTATTGAGACAGCATCTGAAATAGTAAAATCGCTTCCCGATGAATAAATGCAAAAACTCTATTGAGACAGCATCAGAAACGTCAAAATCGCTTCCAGATGAATAAAATGAATGCATAAACTCTATGAAGACAACATCAGAAACGTCAAAATCGCTACCAGATGAATAAAATAAATGCATAAACTATTGAGACAGCATCTGAAATGGTAAAATTACTTCCAGATGAATAAAATGATTGCAAAAACTCTATTGTGACAGCATCTGAAATGGTAAAATCACTCCCATATGAATAAAATGAATGCAAAAACTCTATTGAGACAGCATCTGAAATGGTAAAATCGCCTACAGATGAATAAAATGAATGCAAAAACTCTATTGAGACAGCATCTGAAATGGTAAATTCGCTTCCAGATGAATAAAATGAATGCAAAAATACTATTGAGACAGCATCTGAAATGGTAAAATTGCTTCCAGATGAATAAAATGAATGCAAAAACTCTATTGAGACAGCATCAAAAACGTCAAAATCGCTTCCAGATGAATAAAATGAATGCATAAACTCTATTAAGACAACATCAGAAACGTCAAAATCGCTTCCAGATGAATAAAATGAATGCAAAAACTCTATTGAGACGGCATCTGAAATGGTAAAATCACTTCCAGATGAATAAAATGAATGCAAAAACTCTATTGAGAAAGCATCTGAAATGGTAAAATTGCTTCCAGATGAATAAAATGAATGTAAAAACTCTATTGAGACAGCATCAAAAACGTCAAAATCGCTTCCAGATGAATAAAATTAATGCAAAAACTCTATTGAGACAGCATCAGAAACGTCAAAATCGCTTCCAGATGAATAAAATGAATGCATAAACTCTATTGAGACAGCATCAGAAATGTCAAAATCGCTTCCAGATGAATAAAATGAATGCAAAAACTCTATTGAGACAGCATCTGAAATGGTAAAATCGCTTCCAGATGAATAAAATGAATGCAAAAACTCTATTGAGACAGCATCAGAAATGTCAAAATTGCGTCCAGATGAATAAAATTAATGCATAAAGTCTATTGAGACAGTATCAGAAACGTCAAAATCGCTTCCAGATGAATAAAATGAATGTAAAAACTCTATTGAGACAGCATCTGAAATGGTAAGATCGCTTCCAGAGGAATAAAATGAATGCATAAACTCTATTGAGACAGCATCTGAAACGTCAAAATCGCTTCCATATGAATAAAATGAATACAAAAACTCTATTGAGACAACATCAGAAACGTCAAAATCGCTTCCAGATGAATAAAATGAATGCATAAACTCAATAGAGACATCATCAGAAACGTCAAAATCGCTTCCAGATGAATAAAATGAATGCAAAAACTTTATTGAGACAGAATCTGAAATGGTAAAATAGCTTCCAGATGAATAAAATGAATGCAAAAACTCTATTGAGACAGCATCAGAAACGTCAAAATCGCTTCCAGATGAATAAAATGAATGCATAAACTCTATTGAGACAGTATCAGAAACGTCAAAATCGCTTCCAGATGAATAAAATGAATGTAAAAACTCTATTGAGACAGCATCTGAAATGGTAAAATCGCTTGCAGATGAATAAAATGAATGCATAAACTCTATTGAGACAGCATCCGAAACGTCAAAATCGCTTCCAGATGAATAAAATGAATACAAAAACTCTATTGAGACAACATTAGAAACGTCAAAATCGCTTCCAGATGAATAAAATGAATGCATAAACTCTATTGAGACAGCATCTGAAATGGTAAAATTGCCTCCAAATGAATAAAATGAATACAAAAACTCTATTAAGACAGCATCAGAAACGTCAAAATCGCTTCCAGATGCATAAAATGAATGCATAAACTCTATTGAGACAGCATCAGAAACGTCAAAATTGCTTCCAGATGTATAAAATGAATGCATAAACTCTATTAAGACATCATCAGAAACGTCAAAATCGCTTCCAGATGAATAAAATGAATGCCTAAACTCTATTGAGACAGCATCTGAAATGGTAAAATCGCTTCCAGATGAATAAAATGAATGCAAAAACTCTATTGAGACAGCATCTGAAATGGTAAAATCGCTTCCAGATGAATAAAATGAATGCAAAAACTCTATTGAGACAGCATCAAAAACGTCAAATTCGCTTCCAGATGAATAAAATGAAAGCATAAACTCTATAGAGACAGCATCAGAAACGTCAAAATCGCTTCCAGATGAATAAAATGAATGCAAAAACTCTATTGAGACAGCATCTGAAATGGTAAAATCACTTCCAGATGAATAAAATGAATGCAAAAACTCTATTGAGACAGCATCAGAAACGTCAAAATCGCTTCCAGATGAATAAAATGAATGCATAAACTCTATTGAGACAGTATCAGAAACGTCAAAATCGCTTCCAGATGAATAAAATGAATGTAAAAACTCTATTGAGACAGCATCTGAAATGGTAAAATCGCTTCCAGATGAATAAAATGAATGCATAAACTCTATTGAGACAGCATCTGAAACGTCAAAATCCCTTCCAGATGAATAAAATGAATACAAAAACTCTATTGAGACAACATTAGAAACGTCAAAATCGCTTCCAGATGAATAAAATGAATGCATAAACTCTATGGAGACAGCATCAGAAACGTCAAAATTGCTTCCAGATGTATAAAATGAATGCAAAAACTCTATTGAGACAGCATCTGAAACGTCAAAATCCCTTCCAGATGAATAAAATGAATGCATAAACTCTATTGAGACAGCATCTGAAATGGTAAAATCGCTTCCAAATGAATAAAATGAATACAAAAACTCTATTAAGACAGCATCTGAAACGTCAAAATCGCTTCCTGATGAATAAAATGAATGCATAAACTCTATTGACACAGCATCAGAAACGTCAAAATTGCTTCCAGATGAATAAAATTAATACAAAAACTCTATTAAGACAACATCATAAACGTCAAAATCGCTTCCAGATGAATAAAATGAATGCATATACTCTATTGAGACAGCATCTGAAATGGTAAAATCGTTTCCAGATGAATAAAATGAATGCAAAAACTCTATTGTGACAGCATCTGAAATGGTAAAATCGCTTCCAGATGAATAAAATGAATACAAAAACTCTATTGAGACAGCATCAGAAACGTCAAAATCGCTACCAGATGAATAAAATGAATACAAAAACTCTATTGAGACAGCATCAGAAACGTCTAAATCGCTTCCAGATGAATAAAATGAATGCAAAAACTCTATTGAGACAGCATCTGAAATAGTAAAATCGCTTCCCGATGAATAAAATTAATGCAAAAACTCTATTGAGACAGCATCAGAAACGTCAAAATCGCTTCCAGATGAATAAAATGAATGCATAAACTCTATTGAGACAGCATCAGAAACGTCAAAATCGCTTCCAGATGAATAAAATGAATGCAAAAACTCTATTGAGACAGCATCTGAAATGGTAAAATCGCTTCCAGATGAATAAAATGAATGCATAATCTCTATTGAGACAGCATCTGAAAAGTCAAAATCGCTTCCAGATGAATAAAATGAATACAAAAACTCAATTGAGACAGCATCTGAAATATTAAAATCGCTTCCAGATGAATAAAATGAATGCAAAACCTCTATTGAGACAGCATCTGAAATGGTAAAATTGCTTCCAGATGAATAAAATGTATGCAAAAACTCTATTGAGACAGCATCAGAAACGTCAAAATCGCTTCCAGATGAATAAAATGAATGCAAAAACTCTATTGAGACAGCCTCTGAAATGGTAAAATCGCTTCCAGATGAATAAAATGAATGCAAAAACTCGATTGAGACGGCATAAAAACGTCAAAATCGCTTCCAGATGAATAAAATTCATGCAAAAACTCTATTGAGACAGCATCAGAAACGTCAAAATCGTTTCCAGATGAATAAAATGAATGCATAAACTCAATAGAGACAGCATCAGAAACTTCAAAATCGCTTCCAGATGAATAAAATGAATGCAAAAACTCTATTGAGACAGCATCTGAAATGGTAAAATCGCTTCCAGATGAATAAAATGAATGCATAAACTCTATTGAGCCAGTATCAGAAACGTCAAAATCGCTTCCAGTTGAATAAAATGAATGTAAAAACTCTATTGAGACAGCATCTGAAATGGTAAAATCGCTTCCAGATGATTAAAATGAATGCATAAACTCTATTGAGACAGCATCTGAAACGTCAAAATCGCTTCCAGATGAATAAAATGAATACAAAAACTCTATTGAGACAACATCAGAAACGTCAAAATCGCTTCCAGATGAATAAAATGAATGCATAAACTCTATTGAGAAAGCATTTGAAATGGTAAAATCGCTTCCAAATGAATAAAATTAATACAAAAACTCTATTAAGACAGCATCAGAAACGTCAAAATCGCTTCCAGATGAATAAAATGAATGCATAACCTCTATTGAGACAGCATCAGAAACGTCAAATGTCTTCCAGATGAATAAAATGAATGCAAAAACTCTATTGAGACAGCATCTGAAATGGTAAAATCGTTTCCAGATGAATAAAATGAATGCAAAAACTCTATTGCGACAGCATCTGAAATGGTAAAATCGCTTCCAGATGAATAAAATGAATGCAAAAACTCTATTGAGACAGCATCTGAAATGGTAAAATCGCTTCCAGATGAATAGAATGAATGCATAAACTCTATTGAGACAGCATCAGAAATGTCAAAATCGCTTCCCTATGAATAAAATGAATGCAAAAACTCTATTGAGACAGCATCTGAAATGGTAAAATCGTTTCCAGATGAATAAAATGAATTTAAAAACTCTATTGAGACAGAATCAGAATCGTCAAAATTGCTTCCAGATGAATAAAATGAATGTAAAAACTCTATTGAGATAGCATCAGAAACGTCAAAATTGCTTCCAGATGAATAAAATGAATGTAAAAACTCTATTGAGACAGCATCAGAATCGTCAAAATCGCTTCCAGATGAATAAAATGAATGTAAAAACTCTATTGAGACAGCATCAGAAACGTCAAAATCGCTTCCAGATGAATAAAATGAATGCATAAACTCTATTGAGATAACCTACAACCTGTATCCTTAATTTCGCAACTCTCCTTAGACTGATTATTTGAGGAATAAATGATTAAACCTCACTAAAAGTATATGGTGTTTAGGCTTATTGTTCAAGCTTAATAATGTGTGCCTTCTGGAGAATATTTATAATTATACAGTATGGAAGTCTGCAACTATTCAACTATGTGTGTATTTGTTGAATGTGCTGGAATCAACCACATGTGCCCAGTCTCTTCACAAAGCCATTTTTTTTCCATTTATAGAATTATCACACTAAAAAATATAGTGATCCAATTTATAAACGGATCAGATCATAATTGTTTTAAAAATTATTTTTAGTTAAGGTTGAGTGATTTTGAATACTGAGCAAAAGAAAAAAAAGTGGTTGTAGAAATAGCATTTGAACATCTAGGTAAGCAGGTTTCTGAAAACAGGAGTCTTATATATAAAGAAGTTCCCAATGATCCCTTGCAAGAAAATATTTGGGACGTGAACAGTATAATTAATCTTTATCTATATTAGGATACACAAGGGAAGTGATTCTTGTTGTCCGGAGTTATACCTCTAAATCGTATAATTCCACAAGTTACTAACATAATGCCTTGTCATTACACTTCACTAATCAAATACAGATGTCATACATACTTACTTGTAATGAAAGCTCTCTATTCTAACCTAAGAAGTGTGTCAACTCAGCTCATGAAAGCTCTTTTATTTTGCACTAGGAATATTGGCAAACAAAGCCCTATGTTCTACTCTTAGAAATATGGCAATCGACGAAACAAAAGCATTCTGCTCTTGGAATTATGACAATGAAAGCCACATGCTCTTCCTCTAGAAATATGGCAATGTAGATAACAAAAGTTTTTAGTTCAGCTCGTTGAACTATGGCAATGTATGCCACATGTTCTGCCCTTAGAAATATGGCAATGTAGCTGGTTAATACTCTTTGTACTGGCCCTGAGCAATATTGCTCAGTAACCAAAGAGTTTTCTTTGTTGATAAGTATTTTAAGGACAGACTCGACACATTCACACATAAATGTCTACTTCTATCATACTAGTAAAGAGATTTTTCAGCCACTAATTATGTAGTTTTCGTTCTTCCACAGATCACTGAGTTACTGTACCTGCTCCCTTTTTGAAGCACTGATAATTTTATGTTAATAATCATTCAAATTTAGGTTAATTGAATAAATTCATATCTAAATGTTTTATTAAACTATATACTTCCATATACTATGAACTTCCACCCTTGTCCAACTTCATTGATATCTGGGGCCACTTCAGTGCTCTATATATATATATATATATATATATATATATATATATATATATATATATATATATATATATATATATATATATATATATATATATATATATATAAGAATTAAGTTCAGACTAAAAGTAGGGCCTATACAAAAAGGATAAATACATTCATAATACATTCATAGACAAAATAGATATATCATTAACTGCTGCAAGTGAATAGAAAAAGTCATGGTAGTCCTAAACCAAAGTGGATAGTGGCAAGCATAAGACACATAATCAGTTTTGAATTTTCCGATAGATTTCTGTTTTTAGCCTTTACTTGCTTCAGATGCTTGGAGAATCTCTCCTGGCTAACCAACATTTTATTTCCCTTGCAATCACTATTGAGTTAGACTGTTGTTCACATAATTCCATATCACCTTCAATTGGGTTGTTAAGTAACTGAAGAATG
>NW_027172204.1:345000-350000 GCF_036898095.1 Palaemon carinicauda | reverse complement strand
AGTTCTTCCCTTGGGGAGTAGCAACGCCTTCCTTGCTTTGGTGCTCTGGAAGCTGGCAAGTATTGCTGGCCCTTTCCCTTAGATCTCCCTTAGGCTAAGACAAAGTTCTTGGCTGTGGGTGATCTGTCACTAAAGCAAGGTTGGTAGGACCCTCTTGTCCCTTCCCCCTCTATCTCCGTAATGGCCTAGCCATTACTGTACTGTACCTTGCCGGCCGGCAGAGCTGGCCCGCAGGGGTATTACTGTACTGTACGTCATTCTACTTCTGGACCTAGTATAGGTTGGGATGTGGAATTGACTAAGCCCATTGCCGGCCGGCAGAGATGCTGCCGGCAAGGGTCTTATGTTTTCGAGTGCTGCCCGGACCTCTCTTGGTCCCTCATCCATGCCTGCCGCAGAGCCGGACGGCATTGGTCAAGGAAGCCTGAATTATGTTTCTCCCCTTCCTTATATGCACTCTTTCGGTTGCCGGGCTTGGGGGGTTGTGTACACTCTTATCCCGGCATCCATTCTATTTTCTTCTAGTGCTGTACCTGTCCCGGCTGCCGGCCTATGAGGCCGGCAGCCGGGCAGGTGTAGTCTTCTGGTTCTTTTGCTGCCGGCTGTCATCGGTCTTGTACCTTTGCTGGCCGGCTTATGTCAGTCCTTGTCTGCCGGCCAACACTGGCTGTTGCCGGCCGGCAGCTGCTGCCGCCGACACAGGCATTTGAACCAGAGTGCTGCCGCCCTATAGCTGTTAAGAAGTATACTTTAAAGCTAGTTGTGGTGTGTGCCGGCCGGCAAAGGCAGGCCGGCACACATCCTCCTATACTGTACTAGTATTCTTCTGTATAGCATATACAGTAAGAAGAAAACTATAGTAAAGGTTTAGGTACAGCACTGTATCTTCTAACACTATTGTGTTTTCTTGCACAGCCCTTTGCTGTTGCCCTCAGATAGGAAGCAGAGTTCTTCCCTGTCTATTATCTAGGATTTTAAAGTCATTGCCTAGGTGTGAGCTCCACCTGTTTTCCTCTGGAAACCTTGCATTGGTTACTCTAGTAGAGATAAGCCATTTTGATTTTATTATCTGGAAGGCTGCAACAATGGGTTGTGAGGGAAACACAAGTGTGTGTCTTTCCTTTATGAATTGTTATGCTATACTATGCATATCCAGTGATACATAGTTCACTTGATACTCATGGAAATTTCTTCTCTTTACAGGAGGACCCTCCGAAGTGCGGAAATGTTTTCTGCAATGTCCGCAGCAAGAACCTCTGCGGACATGAGTGTTGTAGGAGACACGCAGCATACGCTGTCTCCAAGGATGATCTCCAGTATTGGGACCCTCAGCTATGTACTGTATGCACTAACCTGATTACTGAGGCTTTTGATTCCTCTAGAACGGCGGAATCAAGGGATATAGCTAGGGAAAAGCTTTGTACTTGGGTAAGGGGCTTCAAGAAGAACACCTCTGGACCTTATCTTCCAAGTGAGAAGATGAGGGCGTATCTTTTTCCCCAGGCATCAGCTGAGGCAGTGATTCCCCAGCCTCAAGAGGAGATCCCTCAAGATCAAGTCCAGGTGGACGAGGAAGTCGCAGATGCGATGCAAGACATCCAGTTGTGTGACAGGATGTCTGACCTGGACGAACGTTTGGAAGAAGACCTCCTGGCGGAAGGTCAGGATCAAGTTCAAACCCCGGATGTCGTAGAGGATGAGGTCGACGAGGTGTCGGCTACTCCGGTTCAGATGCCGGAGCCTATCCCCTCAACATCGGCTGGTCTCCCAGTAGAACTGGGACAGGCCCTCTCTTCGATTGTTGGAATGATCCAACAAATGCAGAAGGAGAATCAGGAGAAGGCAGCTGCAATGGAACTGCGTATGCAGTCCCTAGCAGAATCACATGGGCCCCAGAAAAGGCTCAATGTGAAAGACCTTCCCATATGCTCAGATGCTAACCCATGGAGGTATGCTGAGCACATGCCGATGACGACTGGTAAGATCGTCATCTCGGATAAGCTGGGTTCAGTTCCCCTAGAGGAGGTAGAATTCTGGCCCAGCAAGGCATCATATCCGGACTGCTATGTCCGGCTGAGAAAAGAACCAGCTTCAAGGCAGGAGACAGAGCCGAAGGAGGTCATTATTATGGACCACGCTAAGGCTCAAGCCCTACTTTCATCCTCGATGAAAGAGAGGGGCTTCTCGAATTCGAAGGTAGCTGCATTGAGCAAGAAGCTCCCTTCTTTTGTGTCCTCTCCTGATAGAGCCTTCCCCTTTTTACAAAAAGGGTTTGCGGCTGTCCTAAAGGCAGTCGAGGCCGGCAAGCCTAGCCCCTCCCTGGAGGAGTGTAAACCCTTGTCGCTGGCTCTGCCTATGGACCACAAAGACTGGAAGGATGTCCATCTGACATTCTCAGTGGGAAAGTTGGAGGCTGATATTGCCGGACGGCAATTCGGCGAGGACCTCCCCAAGCTGCCAAATCTCTTTTACGAAGAGAGTTCGAGACCAAAGAAAGACTGGCTGCCTCAATGTCTCATCAGACCACTCTTAAGACAATGGCAAGTGACCCGAAGGTCCATGAAATGTTCATGGTAGTGGCTAAGTCTCACCTAGCCACAGTGACGAAGGACCTTTATGGCTTCATCAAGGCAAGGAGAGCTTGCAGGGAGTTCGTGTTCACCGGGGCTTCGGTGAGACACGAACCAAGGAAATTAATCTCCTCCAACATTTGGGGAAAAGACCTTTTCCCTACCGATGTGGTCAAAGAGGTTGTTGATAAGGCCGCCGTGGAGAATAGAAACCTTCTCCAGAAGTGGGGGCCTGGCTATCAAAAGAAAATCTTCCCCGGATGAGGGTCCTCAACCAAAGAGGAAGAATATGAGGACTAGACTACCATCTCGGCCAGCCAAGCCTTATAGACAGCAACAGCAACTGCAATTGCCTTTGCCTCCAGTTCCCCAGATGGTGGCACAAACCCAGACTGCCTTTCAGTGGGTACCCCAGGCTGTGCCAGGTCAGTCAACCACATTCGCCCCAACGTTCGAAGGACAGTCTTCTTCCTTTCGTGCAAAACCTAGAGGAGCAGCCAGAGGCTCGTCTAGGCGCCCCTCAAGGGGAAGGGGATTCAGAGGTGGTCGTGGTCAGGGAGGCAAGACCTCAGGACAGCAGTCCAAGTGAAATGATACCGGTAGGAGGGAGACTGATGAAATTTTGGGATCGCTGGACCTTCGATCCCTGGGCCCAAAGTCTACTCAAGAATGGACTGGGTTGGAGCTGGTACAGCACTCCACCCCCATGCCTTCGGTTTTTCCAACACTCCACCCCCGTTTTGGAGGAGTACGTTCAAGAACTGTTGGAGAAAAATGTGATCCGAAAGGTGAAGTCCATCAAATTCCAAGGGAGGCTGTTTTGTGTTCCCAAGAAAGACTCGGAAAAGCTCAGAGTCATTCTGGACTTGTCACCATTCAACAAGATCATAGTGAATTGCAAATTCAAGATGCTAACACTGCAACACATAAGGACCTTACTGCCCAAGAGGGCATACTCAGTCTCTATAGACTTGTCAGACGCCTATTGGCACATTCCAATCAGCCGTCGACTCTCCCCCTACCTAGGGTTCAGGCTACAACGGAAACTGTACGCCTTCAGAGCCATGCCATTCGGGCTAAACATAGCCCCAAGGATTTTCACGAAGCTTGCGAGCGCAGCTCTCAAACAATTACGCCTAAAGGGAATTCAGGTAGTAGCCTACCTGGACGACTGGCTGGTGTGGGCAGCATCCGAGACCGAATGCTTGCAAGCTTCCAGTCAGGTGATCCAGTTCCTAGAGTACCTAGGCTTCAAGATCAACAAGAAAAAGTCTCGACTTTCTCCATCCCAAAATTTCCAGTGGCTGGGAATCCACTGGGACCTTTTGTCACACAGTTTCTCCATCCCTACGAAGAAAAGGAAGGAGATAGCGGGCTCTGTCAAGAGACTTCTAGATTCCGAAAGGATATCAAGACGCGAACAGGAGAGGGTACTAGGCTCTCTCCAGTTTGCTTCAGTGACAGACCCAGTTCTAAGAGCACAGCTAAAGGATGCAACCGGAGTTTGGAGAAGGTATGCATCAAACGCGCGAAGAGACCTGAGAAGACCAGTGCCGCCTCGGCTACGTACTCTTCTCAGACCTTGGTCCCAAGCCAGACATCTAAAGAAGTCGGTTCTTCTTCAGCCACCTCCCCCGTCGATGACGATTCACTCAGACGCCTCAAAGGAGGGATGGGGAGGTCACTCTCATCGGAAAAAAGTCCAGGGGACTTGGTCCAAGCTATTCAGGACCTTTCATATAAACTTTCTAGAAGCTATGGCAGTGCTCCTTACCTTAAAGGAAGTCTCCTTGCGTCACTCGATCCACATAAGATTGGTGACGGACAGCGAGGTGGTTGTGAGATGCTTGAATCGACAAGGGTCGAGGTCACCACCTCTCAACCAAGTGATGTTAGCCATTTTCCGATTGGCGGAAAAGAAGAAGTGGTACCTGTCGGCAGTTCACCTTCAAGGAGTCCGCAATGTGACAGCGGACGCTCTATCCAGGTTCACACCGATAGAGTCGGAATGGTCCTTAGACGCAGGATCATTTTCCTTCATTCTGAATCAAGTCCCAGAACTGCAAATAGACCTCTTTGCGACGAAAGACAACAAGAAGTTGCCCCTGTACGTGTCCCCGTACGAGGACCCCTTAGCGGAAGCAGTGGACGCAATGTCCCTCGACTGGAACAGATGGTCCAGGATTTATCTGTTCCCTCCTCACAACCTTCTGTTGAGGGTCCTCAACAAACAGAGATCCTTCAAGGGGGGTAGCGGCAATAGTGGCCCACAAGTGGGCGAACAGTATGTGGTTCCCCTTGGCGTTGGAACTACAGATGAAGTTCGTGCCGCTACCACATCCAGTTCTGACCCAGCGAGTCCAGAAGTCGACTGTCTGCGCTTCATTACAGAAAACCCAGACCCTGCAGCTCATGATTTTCTCGCCCTAG
>NW_027172204.1:317500-335000 GCF_036898095.1 Palaemon carinicauda | reverse complement strand
AGTTTTTAGTAGTAACAACAAACTCGCTGTCATTGTGAACTCGGGGCTTGGGTGCTGATCATATGTATATATGGTCAGTGTCTATGACATTATCACCGTCCCTTTCCTCTACCAATCATGAACGACCTTTAGAGAATGCTGAAGAAACTATAGGTTATAATACTGATTGCAAATGTCTATGTTCCTTGAATAACTTCCATATAAAAATTTATGAAAGAAATAGGAATCTAAAATTAATATTAAGAAGATTATATTTGCCAAAAAATACTTATGTGCTCTATGGTCTCTAAATCTGAAAACCAGCCTAAGAAATGTGTAATTTTTTTTTCTTAGCCTTTAATTGAGAGGAGGAAAGCCTCCTTTAAACTTTAGTACTCAAATCCAAAGTTTTATAAAAGCTTTATAGCAGTTAAATCTACAGTTTTGAGCCTCCTATAATTCTATTTCCTTTGCACCCTTTGACTTTTGATATTTTGCGCAATATCAATATATTGTGTTAAGTCTTAATTATTCAGTTTTTTTCCTTTTTTGCATTTCAGATTTCAATGAAACAATCAATTTTGAACACCGTTAGGAAACTTGAAAATAACTTGAACAATCCAAAAATATTAGGCATAGTCAAAACATCTTACAGTAATCCAAAAACATTCCATGTTCTAATCCATGAAGTCTAGAATAGACCCAAGGCTATATAGATTTCAGATAAAAATAATGTGTTACAATAAATACTTCTGCCAAAATTCAGCTCTTTGCGAGAACTTCGAACTCCTGCCAGGGTCCAGAAATCAAGATTTACGAAGCTATAAAGTTCTGTCCCTTTTCAAAGATATGTCATAAAACCTTAGAGTTATCATGACAATATTAAGGAAAAACACATCATAGCACATGGAAAGGAGGAAAAATTTAAAGTAAAGTCAGTAATAGACAAAAGATTAGCATAAATTTTATGAATATACAAACAAATGAAAAACCATATAAAAAAAAGGTAGGTAAGTAGATACTCTATAAAATTCAGGCCCGATAATCAAAACTCAATGTTGTATTTCATTGTAGGATATTGTGTCAAAATGTATGTATGTGTGTAATAAATTTATATATGGAATGAAGGAATGATTTGAAGTTCTTTGGCATCCGGATATCGAAAGTCATGGACATTGATATCGTTTATTGTAAACAAAGATTGCAAGAATATTCAAATAAAACAAGAAAACTAATTTGTTATAATAGATAAATAGCATTAAGAATATCTGCTTCTGATATAAATTTGATAATGCCACTAGCATTGCATGCCACATCATGTCCAAGGATATTGGCAAGGATGAACCTGCCATCTTCACCCCGAGCCTCAAACTGATATCTATTTCTTTCTGTGCTATAAGTGGGGCGTTCAGTCAACAAATGCCTCACTGTCAGGGGTATCAAACAGCCATCGGAATATGGTTGGTGTTGGCCAGCCACCAGAAACTCGTGTGTCATCCGAGTATGATCAATAGAGAGATGACAAAGAGTAGTCTCCCATTTTCAGGGTATCCCATTATACCTCTAAGGGGATATAACAATCGCAATCTCTCTAATCTTATTTTCGGTTAAACCATCACAATGCTGTTGCTAATTATTATAAAAAAGATTCTTAACTGCTGGCAAAAAATCATTACAGAGAATGGAATACCTTCTTGGTAGCAACTCGGTGGCAGCATTCTTTGCCAGTGAGTGTGCCTCTTCATTTTCAGACACACCTACGTGTGCCGGAACCCAGAAAAATCGAATTGTTATATCTTTCAGACCAATAATTAAGAGCCACTCTAAAATCTTTAAAATTAAAGGAATACTAGAATTAAAACCTTCTAATGGTTGAAGGAAACTTTTTGGAATCAATATAAATGGTAAAATTGAACTGCTTTTTAGTGCTATTTTCCCAATAGCCGTTAGTATACCATATAATTCAGCAGTAAATATGGAAGATATTGGAGGAAGTGCACCTCCACAGTTACAAGGACTACTATATACTCCAAATCTAACGCCAGCATCAGATTTGGAGCCATCAGCTTATATAAAATGTTTTTCAACCTATTCCATGAAAAGAGACCGAGCTTCTAATTCATTCATGTTATCTTTTTTACACTAATAAAATATTTACAAAAAGATATCTCTGGAATTCCACGGAGGGGTTGATGATATCTTAAATGGAATCACCTTACTTCTAATTATATCAAGACTGTTTAATAATTGTTTCACCAGAAAGCCATAAGGTTGAGGAAATTGTGGGTGCAACTCAAAGTACTTTGAGTCCCTTAAAAAACTTGCAGTCTGAAAGGCTAAAGAATTAGGGAGTCTTTGCAACCTAAACCAATATCGAATAATAGAAGACATTCGTTAATGGTCTAAAGGTAACTCATGCATCAACAAGGACACTTGAGATAGGTAAGGTTCTAAATGGTCCTGTGGACAAACTTATACCAGCATAGTGTATTGAATCTGGTATCTTTAATCAGCCTTGGGTTTGCTGAGGAGTATATATCCCAGCCATAACTATTTTTTGAAAAAAAAATTAAGGTCTTGCTTAATTTCAAAATAGTTTTATGGTGGTAGCCTCATGATGTATGGGACAATACTTTTAAAAGGTTCATAGCCTGAAGACATTTAGCTTTTAACGCCTTCAAGTGAGGAATCCTTGCAAGCTTACAATCAAAAATCAATCCTAAAAATTTAGCTTCACCTACAGATGGGGTTCGTTTACCTTTCAGGTATATATGCGGGTCTGGATGTACTCCCCGGAAATGACAGTAATAAACATTAGTAGTTTTTCTTGTCGAGGACTTAAACCCATTTATATCGGCCCACTGACTAATTTAGTCAATTGATAGTTGTAGTTTTCTCTCGATCATTGCCATTTCAGCTCCAGCAAATGATATGGAGAGATCATCTACAAATAGTGTTGTGAGAATGTTTAGAGGAATGACATAGGATATCCAATTATTGGCTGGTGCGAATAGGGTTACACTTAGCACACTATCCTCGGGAACGCCTTCCTGTTGATATTTCATCTCTGACAGAGGTTCCCCCACTCTCACCTGAAAAAATCTATGTGAAATAGATGATTGAATGAACAATAGTAGCTCTCCTCGTCATCCCAAATTATGAATGGTTTAGAATATATCATATCTCCACATAATATCATATGCCTTTTCAAGGTAAAAAAAGATTCTTACATGGTGCTGTTTGGAAGCACAGGCTTCACAAATAGGGGATTCCAGGTGTATTAGCACAGTGGTCGTTGAGGGAATTTCTCTAAATCCACACTGAGTAGGTGATAAAATACTCTTCTTTTCAAGGTACCACATCAGTCTTGCATTGACCATCTTCTCCATGATTTTACATAATCAAGATGTCAATGCAATTGGTCGATAGTTTAGAGCTAAAAACCTATCCTTAACGGATTTTAAAAAGGCTGAAATAATGGCTACTTCCTAAACACATAGATAACTATGATCATGCCATAGTCCGTTAATTATGTGTACAATAATTAACTTTGTATTGAGAGGTACATGTTTAATCATTGTAGATGCAATTTCATCGGGTCCAGGGGCAGTGTCATTATAAGAAGCAAGTGCGAAATTGAATTCTCTTTCAGTAAAAGGAGAATTGTATGACTCTTCCTTTACTGTTACAACATTTGAAATTTTCTTTTCTTCAATGCTCCTATACTGGTGACCAGGAGCTGCAACACACTTCCATGATCCATTTGAGAAATGGTCAGCCAGGGCATTGCTAACTTCATTTGCTTCAGTCACATACTGACCATTCACCTTCAACACTGGTGGTGGGTTTGGGGTAAATTTGCCTGCTATCTTTTTTACTTTACTCCAAAGAGAAGATGGTGGTGTTCCACTGGCCATGGAGGAAACAAAACACACTCAAGATTGGCGCCTAGTTTCTTTCATTGCACGACAGAACTGTGCTATACATTTCTTGAGTACTATCAAGTTCTCTGTACGGTGCCTACAGAATGGAGTAGAAAATTTTCTTGTGGCTCTGTGCAAGGCAATTAGTTCTGGGTACCATCAGTGGACTGGTCGTTGTTTGAGTAAACCCGTGATTTTTGGAACTGAATTAACTACTGGTGTATGTACAGTTTAGTTCAGTAATTCTATGACGTCATCTACATATTCAAATTGTTTTGCGCTCCCTTCAATTTCACTTAGCTTCCAAAATTTATTCTATTCCGCCTTGTCAAGGCTCCATCATGGTAATGTCTGCAAGGGTTGACCATTTTTCGTATTTATAAAGATTGGAGCATGATCACTAGTGTGCTAATCATTTAACGTTCCCCATTCAAAATCAGGAAGGCAGTTAGCCCTTGCAACTGAAAGGTCAATGAACGATAGGGTACCTGTCTGAGCATGAAAGTGTGTGGGCTCTTTTCATTTACCACAATTGATGAAATACTATTGCCCCTTGTGTTTGCTAGAGCATCGCTCCATGAAGGATGTCTACCATTCATATCTCCCAGTAAGAGAAAAGGTTGAGGAAGTTGGTGAATCACCTCTAATAAAGTATCATATGAGATGTTGTCATTCGGAGGCAATTAAAGAGAACAAATAGTGTATTTTCTTCCTATATCAATCTGTACAACCTTTTCTGCAGAGGTGTACGAATAGACAAAGATATTTGGTGAACATCTTAACGAACATATATGACTTCTGCCATGGCTCCCTACTCGTTGATCATATGGTGTCCTGTAGCTGATATATTCACGAGGACAAGGAGTATTATCATCAAGCTTGCTCTCCTGTAGACATAAATAAAGAGGTGTGCTCATGGAAGAGGAGCTTAATTTCTTCATATCACTTCCTATCTGAGTATTTTTAATTGATAGGAGTCTCTGATACTCTTTTTGGAAAAGTAGTGCTTGCTAAGCTAAGTTTAAGGTTTTTCTTAGCATCTCGACATTAATATTTGATACATTAAAAATATTTTGAATTTTATCATATTTTTCAGAAAGAATATCGTACTTATTTGCTATGGGAATTTATGTATTTTTTGTTGGAGAGTAGTGAGATGGTGGTCTCACTCTTTTTTAACTGAAAGATGGAAAGCTATCAGGATTATATTCCTCCATCAAAATATGTACATTCACTAGCTCTCTAGTATAAGACTCCTCCCGAAGATCTGGCAATGATAATGCCTGAGAACAGAGCTTTGAACTGTCCATCCATGGGGTGGCAAACCTAGTGGAAGGTGGTGCCTTTTTGTCATGAGGCACCCAATCAAAATTACGAGGCTTGGTAATTGCCCTAGTTGGTGATTCACCAATATGAAGCTTTATATTACCTTATCAAACTGGTGTTACCATTTTTTCTGGATGTCCTGCATCCTTAGATTTTAAGGCCTTGGCACAACTCGTGGATCTTGTTAGAAGTCGCCTAGCTAAGCTCTACATATCACTTCTGAAGGGCTGTATTTTCTGTTTGAAGTTGAGTACATTTCATATTGGTTGGCTTGTAATCCTGGCTACACTTGATGCACCATGCAATATTAGCTTAGGGTTCATGCTCAGCATCAGAACAATTGTCAAAGATTTTAAAGTTTTTACACACCCTAGATAGATGACCAAATTTGAAACAATTGAAGCACTGTAATGGCTTCTGTTTATTCAGGCAAACTGGTATTCTCTCATTTTCAATGTATACAAGAAACGGTACATTGGTACATTGCGGTCTTCAAAATTGAGAATAATCATAGAGGTTATGGGAATCTTTTGAACCTTCCATATTTCTTTTGGACACATATCTAATATTTGATCCTCGCTAAAATCATATAGGTCCCTGTTAACATTCACCCTTCTTCCATAGCTAAAACTCAAACGTGGTTTGATATATACCATGAGATTTTCTTCAATTTTTACACTATTTAACATAAAAAATTGTATTTTACATCCGTCAGGAATAAAGATGCATTTCTTGCCAAATCTAGAAATGTTTTCACACTCTATGGTACCCACTTTCCTTTGAATTATTTTGCTTAATTTTAAGTAATCAAATTATTCTGCCTTAGTTGTTGCAATTTGCCACATTGGTGGCTCAGGCTTTCTATCTGTATATGATTTACTTTGGTGACAGGACTCATTCTGACGCCAGTTGCTGGAGTAATATGCATCTGGATTTCGAGGGGTTGCATTGCATAGCGCACCGGTAATCTCTTAATAATCAATTTCTATTTTGGAAATCTTCAAAGACTGCTTTGAAAGCTTCCTCATGATTACTGAAGGTTATCAATGCTTCTCATATTTCATTATTTTCTTTGTAATTCATCCTTATTTAATTAATTTTACCATAATGTTTAAAAGCCATCCACAATAATCCATAATGATAATTTGTCGGTATGTCGTATATGTGGATGACCTTTTATTTCCTTCCATTTCCATCTACTTTCTGAGTATTTGAAGATCGGTCCCTATAAGTTCTTTGTTCGTCAACATAAATGTCCTTAATGAGACTAAAAGAGGTCGTCGACAATGCCGGTGACGAGTCACCATATCCAGGGAAGGGGGAGGGTGTTGTCAGCAGAATCCATTGATAAGAAAGAGTCATGTTTCATTTGTATAAATATAATTCCCCTGCTCAAGAACATTAAGGAATCGCCTACCGGAAAGGAAATTTGCACTCTCCCCTATCGGCGCAATGAGAGTTTACTTCCTAGATGGTCCACTCCATACCCTACCAGAAGGAATGATAGCACCAAAACAGATATAGAGGCACAGGTGAAAGCGGAGCCTGCCTATTAGGACTGAGACCAAGAAACCATAGAATCATCCTCCCCATATCTGAAATGATGGGCTTCCAGCCAGAAGCAGAGAATCCTACCCTAAGCGTTGGATTCTCCTGGATTCCGAAGACCCAACACTTGAGAATAGTTCTGCCAAAAAGATCCAAACCATCTTCGGGATGGCTGAGATCATACAATACTCTCACAAATAGCTTTGAATGTAAACTACTTCACATCATGATACCTCATCACATTCATCGAAGCAGGCAGCCATAATGGATGCAGAAACATCGAAGCCATGAAATATATATATATATATATATATATATATATATATATATATATATATATATATATATATATATATACACATGCATATATATACATACATACATATATATATATATATATATATATATATATATATATATATATATATATATATATATATATATGTGTGTGTGTGTGTGTGTGTGTGTGTGTGTGTGTGTGTGTAAGATAAATTTTACTCATATATTTGGGAAAGCAGGACGAAAAAAACTTTATAAAATAAGGAGAAGGTCAAAGTAATATTCACAGGAAGAAAAAGATGAGAGAGAGAGAGAAAAATTTAGATTTGAACTGTGTGGTCAATTTCCCCAAGTTCGAGAGCCCTTTAGCTCGTCACAAAGCTTCAACATTCCTGTTTAAACACGATGACTTTGGTCAGGTTACGTTATGTTTACAATTATTATACAATATGTCAGTGGGTTCTAACGATTAAAGAAAACATCTCTCCAGACAAAATGAGCTCCAGTTAGGTTTATGTGTAAGACGAAAACTGCATTAATGTTTATATATGTATATATATATATATATATATATATATATATATATATATATATATATATATATATATATATATATATATATATATATATATATATATATATATATATATATATATATATATTCAACAAGTTATAGAAATATTACAATATATAAAAATTAATAAATAACCAAATTTAATCATGCTTAAACTCTCAAAAAATCAAGCCGGAAGTTTAGAAGCTCATTTCATACGAAATGCAAAATTTTTAAAAAGGAGAGGGAGCGAGACAGGTACTTAACTATTATGAAAGTAATAACTGAGTGACACTTGTTTTCTGTGAGGAGAACTTCTAATTATGTTATATGCAAAACAATTGAGGGAATTTTTTTTTTGGAGAAAATCTTCACAAAGTAGAGAGAGAGAGAGAGAGAGAGAGAGAGAGAGAGAGAGAGAGAGAGAGAGAGAGAGAGAGAGAGAGTTTCGCATTCTAAACGATAAAGGTAAATCCTCTGTAAAGTTCTTAATAGTATACCCTCATGTATATTACCCTGAAACCACAAAAGTCATCTTATTAACAGAAGCTTATTATAAGAAATACCCAGATGGACCAAATATTACTTGGAAGAATGGCCTTGAAAACCACCAGTCAAGGATATGTTCTATTTATATCAGCTGTTTTTTTTTTTTTTTTTTTTTTTTTTTTTAAATTCATATACATATGTAATGATTAGAAAAGTAATATTACATGTTTAAAACAAATGACGTAATATGTCATGTTGGTTGGAAGAGCTGGCCGTGAGATTTGCTATGGTCAACTCAATTTGTGTACAGGATGTAAGATGCTGAGTTGTCATTCTTTCTTAGTGTCAACACATTAACTCTTCGTGTGAAAGTTTGTGACGTCACCGGATGCAGGTGTCTTCCGATTCCGTCACTTATCCAAATTAAAGCAAGTGTACGATTTTTGGGATATCAGTAATTTGTTCAGTTCTTGTCTAAACTTCACCAGAATTGGTCATGTGGACCAACACAGCTTCCTCCAGTGATGGAGATGTTTAACTCAGTTGTTTATATACAATAAAACTTAAAAAACCACCAAGATGTGTTCAATAAACCATCTAAATACATCTGAAAACAACTCATACTCAAATGTGTGCTTAAGACAGTAGCACACCAATAAATGGTGGCAGCGCTTAAACTCAAAGACAGCGGTTATACTCTAAGAATTAGAGAAATATCTTCAAGACTTCAAAAATAAATAGCTGTAAAACCAGAGATATATCTTCAAGACTTCAACATAAAAGCTGTAATACCTGATAAAGATCTTCAAGAACTCAGAACTATCTACAAATATCTACAATTTTGACTGAGTCCAACGAAAATGCTAACACCAACATATGTTAGTATACAAATAGAATCTTCAATCAACATCCTAGGAAACCCAAGGACTGGCATTCAACTATTGCAAAACATATCCAGGAAGACCTACATTCTACAAGAAACTAGAACGAGACATCGCTAACAAAACATCAAGAGAGAGAGAGAGAGAGACGACTCGACTACATATAAAGCTAAGTACAAAGATTTTGTATTCATTTCAGTTTGTGCAGTGAAGTGTAGTTGTCACAAGTCGTTAGTCAAATATTACTGGGGTGAGTGAATTCCTAAACTTTGTTATAAGAAACTCCGAATTCTCATTTAGAATTTTTCTTTCTTTGTGCTAATTCCTTTTTCTTTCATAAACTCTTGGGGGGAAATGTATTGGGATTAGTAACATTGTTGGGGGAATTTTATTATACATATGCGTTTACGCAGTGGGCGTCTGTACTCATATAGATATTTTGATAGGATTGAAAGGGGTCAAAGAGATAGAAAAAAAAAGAATACAGCAGTCATGGCTCCTCCTGTCAGCCCTACCCCTGGACCTAGTGGTGTAGGCCAGGCTAATCCTCCTCCAATTGTGACGCTTGTAAATGCCAGGTCAGCAATCCTTCCTTTTCAAGGCCGTGTCAACGGGTTCTTGCCACAAAATGTGGAGTCATGGATTTCATCCGTTGATGCCCATTTAAATGCCAAACAAATCGTAGATCCTTTTGTACAATTACAAGAAGCTAAAAGTTTTATAGATTTTTCTAAGGGGGATGCGAGTGCGTATTTAAGAGGTGTTTCATTTCAGGAAGCAGTTACTTGGGATGATTTCAAAGTTAGGTTACGCGCGATCTATGGGGGTGAAGAAGCTTTGGATGTGGTGTTAACGTTACGAAATACACTTAATCAAGCCACTATGAATCGGCTTAATGTTGTTGAGAGAGCAGCTCTCATAGCTGATAGGCTTAACGAATATCAGGACATTTTAGGTAATTCCACTTGGGTTACTAACGATAATATCTCCGTGAAAGATTTTTTACGATTAATGTATTTAACTTGCATGACACTTATGTTGCCTGAAGCTTTAGTGCGGTGCTTTGATAAGAAGTTAATGCCTGCAAGTACGGAATTGGATGTCTATAAACAGATAAAGAAGCACATGTCCAAGTGTCCAGATCTCGATCCCGTGTTAACTCAAGTTTTTGCTAAGAATGAAACAAAACCACAAACAGTGAACGTAATTAATAATCCAGTAGCGGGAGTGACGTGTTACAACTGCAAACGTCAAGGTCACATAAGCGCAGACTGTAGAACGAAATTTTGTTCAGTTCACAACACAGGATCACATTCTTATAGTCAATGTTACGCGCGTAAGACACAACAATATCCTAGAAATACACAGTCAATTCCACAGTCAGTTCCATATGGAAATAAAAAGAAAAATCCTCATTTTAACAATAAGAAGAAACAACAAAATGTCAATGCAGTTCAGAGTCCGAAACAAACAAACACTTCTTCAAATATCGCTGAGCCTGGGCCGTCAAACCAGACCTCGCAAAGTCAGCCTAATTTTCAGAATGTGCAGAACAAAGCAAATACCACATAGTTAACTCTAGAGGGGAAGAGAGTGATGTTGGGTCAAGGTCATTTATGTCAACATCAATAGTATTGAATAATCAATTTAATGTTTTATCAGATAAATGTGAGACAATAGATTTTCCTATGAAACACACGGCCGAATTAAGTAAAACAGTGCATGCTCCCGTAGATTTGCAACGAATTCATACAATAATAAGCCAAAATGAGTTACGGCCAACCTTATATGCTGTAAATTTAGAACACAAATCCTTTACGTTATTTTTTGACTCTGGTAGTCCACGTAATATTATGGATTTGAAGACGCATCATTTGTTGTTTTCGAACTTTCCGATTGAAAAATCAGGAATCAGACTTTCAGGTATAGGAAATAATGAATTAAACGTCATAGGCATAACTCATATTCAGTTCAGAGTCGGTAATCGCACGTTTGCCGATACATTTGTTGTTGTGAAAAACATTAATATGTATCCAGCTGTAATTATAGGATACCCATCTATGGGAAATCAAAACATTATCTTAGCTCCTGCAAAGCACGGCGTGTATATCAAAGGGAAATTCTATAAGTCTTCTAATACTTTAAAGTCTGTTTTGGATAATAAGGAGACGACAAATGTAACCGTAACGTACGTTGAAGAACCAATAACTTGTCTCACTAATAAAGAAATAATACACGCGACCCAGCAGAATTCTCGTTCACCCGTAATATCATCTTGCACGCAATATATCGAACCAAACATACCTTCGAATTTAATAGTGCAAATAAAGAAAACACTACCGGGATCTGAAATATTAATCCTTTCCGATACTTTGAAAACCAACGGATTGTCTGTCACACAAGCTATTTATACAGTAGGCTCACATCAGCAATGTAATATCGAAGTCTGTAATCATTTAAATAACACTTTAGTAATTCACAAAAATCAACATATCTTGGATGTAGAAGTTTATAAACATCGTATTCTTACCGTTGCTGAAATCAATCACTCTCAATCAGTTGCGGATGAATCCCTTTTACGATCTATTAAAAATAAAATCAGTAAGGACATTCAAGACGAAGAAATTCAGCAAAAAATTTTTGAACTTTTAAATAAATATACAGATGTCTTTTCCACTACGGATGGATCCTTAGGGAAAACAGATGTGATCGAGCATCAAATAAGGTTAAAAGACAAACAGAAAATTATATATGTACCCTCGTACAGACTCCCTATGAAATTCCAGAATGAAATAAATGATGAAGTAGGTAAAATGTTAGAGGAAGGAGTCATTAGAAAATCAAATAGCCCTTATAATTTTCCTTTAATAGTTGTACCGAAAAAAGATCGAACATGGCGTATCTGTGTCGACTTTCGTCGTCTAAACGAGGAAACGATCCCTGATCGATTCCCAGTGCCATGTACTGACGATATTTTGTCTTTGTTAGGTCAGAATAAATATTTTACCAGTTTGGACTTACTTAAAGGCTTTCACCAGATATCATTAGAAGAAGATAGTATCCCATACACAGCCTTCAGCACAGCCAGGGGACATTATGAATTTTTACGGATGCCTTTTGGTTTACGTTGTGCTCCTATAACATTTACAAGAATGATTAACATAGTGTTTGGAGACTTGGTAGGGGATATATTGCATGCCTATATGGATGATCTTGTAATCTTTTCCAACACCTTAGAAGAACATCTACGTAAGTTAGAACTAGTACTACAGAGATTAAGACAACATAACTTAAGGGTAAAGATTAGTAAGTGTGAATTTTTCAAAACAGAATTAGTATATTTGGGTTTCATGGTGTCAAGCCAAGGTCTTAAAGTAGTCCATGATAAGGTGTCGGCTATACGTAATTTTCCCATACCTACTAATGTCAAGGGAATACAGCAATTTCTGGGTTGTAGTGGATATTACAGGCGTTTTATACGCAACTATTCAATAATAGCCGCTCCTTTAACTGATCTTACGAAGAAGGGCGTAGATTTCATATGGTCTGAGCAACATCAACAGGCGTTTAATACTTTGAAAGATGAACTGTGTAGTTCTCCTATCTTAAAATTTCCTGACTTCGGTAAGGAATTCTTCATTGCAACAGACGCCTCAGACTTAGGAGTGGGAGGGGTATTGCTTCAGCAATATGATAAACAGTTTTTCCCGATAGCTTTCTATTCTCGAAAATTGAGAACTTCCGAAAGTAAATATGCAGTAATAGACAAGGAAGGACTAGCTATTGTTAATTCGCTAGTGCATTTTAAGTTCATAATTTACGGTTATCCCGTTAAGGTTCTTACTGACCATAAACCACTAACAGAGTTCTTTAAAGGCTTCAATCACAGCCCTAAACGAACTCGGTGGCATTTAATCATTCAAGATTTTGGCGCAAGAATCGGGTATTTACCTGGGAAAGCAAATATCATTGCGGATGCATTATCACGCAACCCCGTGTCATCTTGTACGGAGTCTTTAGCTGAATTAATAGATATATCAACATCCATGCCTATTGTAAAAACAATATCTGAACAAGAAGATTTAGGCTGGAGTGCTGAATTGTTACAGACTGAGCAAAGAAAAGATCAGAAAATAGAAACAATTATAAATGCTTTGAAAGGCAATCATAAAGAAAAAGAATATATAAAGTATAAGCAGCAGAATTATGTAATCAAAGATAATATTCTGTGTAGGACTGTGACAAGGAAAACCCGCAATACACCACATGTAACTAACGACCAGGTAGTAGTACCAAACTCACTTGTTTCCACTGTCCTGAATTGGTTGCATTCAAATCCATTACATGGACACCCTGGGTTCTCATTAATGTCACAGAAAGCCAAATCATTGTTTTATTGGCATACAATGCTTACAGATATAAAAAGACACATAGCTAATTGTCGCACATGTCAGGAAAACAAAGGGCATACGAAAACACCTGTTAGCTTAGGAACTTATCCTGTTCCCAATCAACCCTTTGAAAGAATACATTTAGATTTGTTAACAGGATTTTACGAGTCAGACAGAGGGAATAAGCACCTCTTAGTAATTATAGATGCTTTAACTCGATATACAGAACTAATAGCGCTTAAAACTAAAACTGCGATTGAATGCGCTAGGAAGTTTTACGAGTGTTACATTTGTAAACATGGAATTCCACACATGATAATCTCAGACTCGGGTGGTGAATTTAATAATCACTTTCTTACCTCATTGTGTGAATTCCTCAAAATAAAGAAGATCAATACCATGATATATCACCCAGAGTCGAATGGGCTAGTGGAAAGAGCAAATAGGAAGATATTAAATATATTAAGGGTAACACTAGGGGGATCAGACCCCAACTGGGATATTGCAATACCGGCGGCACTGAGTACTCTGAATCATTCATATCATATATCAATTAAAATGTCACCGCATGAAGCATTGTATGGTACCCCAGTTAGAACACCTTTCCATGTATTAACGCCTACAACTAATCTATCAAATCCTTTAAAAGAATGTATAAATGCAAGTATAAGTCGATATGATATCCTTCGAAAGAATTTAGAAGAATCACAAATCATAATGAAAAGGAATCATGATAAAATAGCGAAACCAACTAAAACATATACCGTGGGTGATAACATCTATATTCAAATCAATGTCAGAAAAGGGCTCAACTATAAACTAACACCTAAGTTTGAAGGCCCATTTAACATTTTGGAAATATTAACGGCCAATAGGTTTAGAATTCAAAATGTAGCCCAACCCACGGATGAGAGAATAGTACCATTGTCTCACATAAGAAATTAAAAAGAAGTGAGGAAAAATTTTAATTTCAATTTAAAAGTTTTCTTTTTAATACAGGAGTAATTACATATGTTTTTTCTCGTTACAGGTTTCCAAGATGAATTTTTTGTTGTTGGGAGTGATATTGTTCGCTCAGACATTTTTTTCGTATGGGATGAGTTCTAAGACTAAGAATATATATTTTAAATATGGAAATATAGTTGAAAGACAAGAAGACATTTTTATTACATCAACCAACGTAATTGTCGAAGTGCATATGCAAGCAATTTTTCTTCAAGAGAATGATGTCACTAGCTTAAGAACCGCCATTTCAAGGTTTTCTGCATCATTGGATGAGTTGCATAGGAGACATTTTCATTTGACTACTAAGAGTTTGCTTAGCTCAACATTAAAAATTGCAGAGATGCTATCTGATGACTTAAAGAATAAGACTGGAGAGACAGGATCTTTGGCTTATGACCTTTTGATGTGGACTGTAGGACACGAACAAAAAGAAAGACGGAATCCGTTCATTTATGCTGCATTAAGCATCTTTGGGTCTGTTGCAAGTTTAGGTTTAGGACTTTCCAATCGTCTTAAAATTAGTAATCAAAATAAGAAAATTGAGTTCTTGACTCATAAAGATGAATTGATTATGTCAGAACTAAGGGATCAGTTAGCTTCAATCAATAAAATTATGGATTTGTTAAATGAACATTCAGATAATATCGTTCAAATTATGGAAGTACAGGATTTGTTAGCAACATTAACGTATTATGATTCAAAGATAGATCACATACATAACAGAATTGCACATTTCATTGAGAAATCCAAGGATTATGTAGAAGCTATCACGTTAGCAACTAAAGGTGTATTGTCGCCCCATTTGTTGCCTATACGTTACTTAAAATTAGTTCTGGAGAACACTAGGGATAAACTAGGCTATGTTCCTTTGTTAGACAAACATAGGTTAGAATTTTATTACAGCCTAATTACAGTAAACGTAGATAATAACAAGATTAGGATTACAATTCCCTTTGATTCTTCTGATGCCTGGCAATCTTACAGGATATCACCATTTCCGACTTTCATGACGAATCACTCAAATCCAGTAATATCCAGTTTGACAGGACACGTATTGATTTCCCCAGACAAGGAAACATATACGGTCATTGAAGACTTAAATCAATTAACTCACTGTTCAGACGCAATGGATAGAAAAATATGTACAGCTGACTCATTTGAATTCCGTAAAAACTTGATGGATTCATGCGAGTTAGGTATAGTGCTAGACGGTGCTCTCTCCCATACAAGTGAAAATTGTCTGGATAAGCTTTATCCCTTTGACAATAAAGAATTCAATTGCAGACTAAATAATGGCTCGTGGATACGATACGACAAGGACGGCTTCAATATATCATGCCCTGACGGATCCACATCCCACAACCACATCTTCGTCGCAGCAGATGGCTGTATCGGGACTTCCCCGAATTCCATGGTGACTGGCCTACGGACAATCATCAGAGAACGTGCTTACTTCGCGAATTTCACGTGGACCTCTACAACGCCCGCACTTCCTCTCCCCTATAAAGGAAGTGTGGCGAAACACTTAATGAAACTTACCGAAAAGGACCACCTGTCGCCGACTTACAAAGAGATTCTTCACCCCATAATACTGGCTAGTTTGTGTTTCACGGTGATGATATTTATCGCCGTGAACATCCTTGTTTGGCGTAGGTTACGGCACAGCAAGCAGCTACAAAGGAATGAGTTGCATAGCCCTGACAATACCCCCTATTTAATCCAGTTCAAAGCTGTATGAGTGGCCACCTCATTCGCTAAGGGAGTAATTTGTCGGATTGATGTTTGTATGAAAAGCTGATTAGTACGCTAGTAATATGTAATTAAAGAAATTCTCTACATTTGCATTGTTAAAAATACATTTAAAATAACATTTAAAAAAATAAATAAAATAAAAAAGGATATAAATCATTTTTTCTCTCGGCATCTAATAAAAAATATATAAGCCGGAATGTTAAAAAAGAAAAGAGAAAAAAAAAAAAGAAAAATATATAAGATATATAACAGAATCTATGGGCATCTAATAAAATGTATCAGCCCTATATATAAATATATATATATGTACGAAACCGTGGTACGTGTACGTACCAGGAATTCGTATTTGTGCACTGAATGTTGAGTATCTTGTTTCTGACAAAGGTAACAATTATTCTTTATCAAGTTACCGAATCATTTGTAAGTCAGAATTTGTTTTGTTTTTTGGTACCATGTAATCATTTGCTAGCAATGTACCATATGTATGATCTTGGTTTTATCATGCATTTTTCTTTTTGCTTTGGTAATATCTTTTTTTGTATGCATTATTGTTATTAGTTTTGGTGTGCCTGTTTGGACATTCGTCCTCAGTTGGATATAGCTAGTTTTGGACAATGAATGATACGTATGTCCAGTCACACCTAATAACCATGTTTCGGCTTGTTGTTAAATTTTTGTAAAAAAAAAAAATTGAGATAGCTGGCCGAGCATATGTAATGATTAGAATAGTAATATTACATGTTTAAAACAAATGACGTAATATGTCATGTTGGTTGGAAGAGCTGGCCGTGAGATTTGCTATGGTCAACTCAATTTGTGTACAGGATGTAAGATGCTGAGTTGTCATTCTTTCTTAGTGTCAACACATTAACTCTTCGTGTGAAAGTTTGTGACGTCACCGGATGCAGGTGTCTTCCGATTCCGTCACTTATCCAAATTAAAGCAAGTGTACGATTTTTGGGATATCAGTAATTTGTTCAGTTCTTGTCTAAACTTCACCAGAATTGGTCATGTGGACCAACACAGCTTCCTCCAGTGATGGAGATGTTTAACTCAGTTGTTTATATACAATAAAACTTAAAAAACCACCAAGATGTGTTCAATAAACCATCTAAATACATCTGAAAACAACTCATACTCAAATGTGTGCTTAAGACAGTAGCACACCAATACATGTACTGTAGTATATGTATATGTTCATTTTTAAAATTTTATCTTGACACATATATTCGATATTAAAAACACTGTATTTTTGGAAGATCTTTTATTAAATATTTTGTATATTTTTAGGTGAGGTGTAAGACAGTTTCAATGAGTTCTCTAATCCAGGATATTTGTGGGATTTAAGACACGCTAACAAGCCAGTATATATAT
>NW_027172204.1:305000-307500 GCF_036898095.1 Palaemon carinicauda | reverse complement strand
ATTAGTGGTGGCTTGCTAGTGTCGTTGCGCAGGAAGACGTGTGTTGCAGACAGCAAGTCCGTTGGTATGTGATGCTTCGCTGGGGGCTTGTAAGTCTGCGGCACGGAGTAAATTTTCCCACGACGTGACGTATGCGCTGGAGATCATCAGAGGAGGTTGTAGAAGGAAAAAAATTCGGTAGGGACGACCAACAGGTCGCTATACACCATTTCAGCTGCCGAGACGTCGAGGGCGTCTTTAGGAGTGGTCCTTAGTCCCAGGAAGACCTAGGGAAGCTGAGGAAACCAGTTGCAATCCTTGCAGCGGGACATCAAAGCTGCTTTGAGGGTGCGATGAAAACGTTCAACAATTTCATTTGCAGCGGGGTTGTAGGCCGTTGTCTGATGTAGGGTGATGCCCAGGAGATTCGCTAATGATGTCCACAATTGGTGGCTCTCCTGTCAGAAGTAATATGCTCAGGGATACTGAATCTTGAAATCCATCCAGAGAGTAAGGCAGATGTACATGAGGCTGACGTTGCAGTTTCCATGGGAATGACTTCAGGCCAACGGGTGGAGCGGTCAATGACGGTAAACAGGTAACGATATCCTTGTGATGTGGGTAGGGGGCCTACAACATCGACGTGAATGTGTGCGAAACGACGCTGAGGATGAGGAAAGGTGCCCACTCCTGAATCCGTGTGTCAATGTACTTTGGAAGTTTGGCAAGAAGTACAGCCGCGGACCCAATCTTTAGCATCCTTAGAAATGCCGTGCCAAATGAACTTTGCCTTCAGTAGCGGTGCAGTAGAACGGCACGAGGGATGTGAAAGGCCGTGAATGAAATCAAACACCTGTCGGCGCATGGGAGCAGGAATCCAAGGTCGCTGTCGACCAGTACTGACGTCACAAAGGAGGGTGACGTTGGAGTTTTTCGAGGGGAAAGTCTTCCCAACGGAGGGACGTGCAGGATGTCCTACAAGCTTGATTCTCTGGATCCTGTCGTTGGGCTGCAGCCAGGGCATTGTAATCTAATCCCAGTGGAACGGCAGCCAACATGTTTCTTGACAGGGAATCGGCAACGGGATTCATTTTCCCAGGGACGTATTGAAAGGTGCAATTGTATTCAGCCAAGGCGGAGAGATGTCGGCGTTGACGGGCGGACCAGGCGTCAGACTGTCGAGTGAAGGTGTGCACCAGAGGCATGTGGTCTGTGCGAATGACGAAGGGCGCACCTTCTAAGAAATGGCGTAAGTGACGGACAGCCAAGTGCTCCGCCAGTAATTCTCGATCAAAGGTAGAATAACCCGATTTTGCCCTGGACAGTTTTCTGCTGAAGAAGGCCAATGGGCGGGGCACGCCCTTGACCACCTACTTGAGTACTGTACCAATAACGACGTCGCTAGAATCAGTGGAAAGAAGGAGAGGGGCGTGTGGGATAGGAAAAGTGAGTGCCGCAGCAGTTGATAGGGCCTTCTTTGCATTGCAGAAGGCTGCTTCTTGAAGGGGCCCCACTTCTGGTCCTTTGGCTTGCCCTTGAGGGAGGCGTAGAGGGGAGCAGGAGTGGCGGCAATGGCTGGCAGATAACGGTGATAATAGTTGATCATGCCCAAGAATTCCTGCAGAGCTTTGACCGTCGAGGGAGCGGGGAAGTTCTGAACGGCTGCTACCTTCTCAGGGAGGGGATGGACTCCTTCAGGAGTGATACGGTGCCCTAAGAACGACACTTTGTTGGCGCCAAAGGTACACTTGTCGTACCGGACTACAAGGCCTTTTTTTTGCAGGCGGTCGAGCACGATGCGCAGGTGACGGAGGTGTTCCTCCTTTGAGGAGGAGAACACAAGTATGTCGTCCATATTACATACACAGAAAGGGAGGTCCCCTAAGATGCCATCCATGAGACGTTGAAACGTTGCCCCAGCATTACGAAGGCCAAAACAGGAGTAATTGAAGGTGTATGTGCCAAACGGAGTGGTGATGGCGGTCTTGGGGATGTCTTCTGGGTTCATAGGCACCTGATAATACCCCTTCAGGAGGTCGAGCGTAGAGAAAACCTTCGTTTTGTGCAAGTAGGAGGTCACATCGGTAATGTTTGGGAGGGGGTAGTGATCCGGTTCTGTTTGCATTTTCAGGCGCCTGTAATCCCCGCACGGACGAAGGGAGCCGTCTTTCTTCAGAACGATATGTAAGGGTGACGACCATGGGCTGGAGGCCTTTTGGCAAAGGCCCATTTTCTCCATTTCGGCGAACGTCTGTTTGGCGGCTGCCAATCGTTTCGGTGCCAGACGTCTGAATTTTGCGAAGACTGCGGGTCCCGTCATCTTGATATGGTGATAAATACCGTGCTTGGCAGGAACCGTGGGCGTTTGGCGAAGTTCTGGACGGAAAACTTCCGGGTACGACATGAGGAGGTGGCCGTAGGCCTCCGTGGGTGCGCTGATGTGGAGAGCGAGGTTAGAGGGGGCGGGTTGAAGAGGTGTCGACAAGTACGAGTCTGCGTTGACCAATCGTCGGTGGGCGAC
>NW_027172204.1:285000-300000 GCF_036898095.1 Palaemon carinicauda | reverse complement strand
ATACTTTGATTACCGTTATAAAATCTCTCCTTGTTTTCGATTTTTTTCTTAATACTTCTATTTACTATTTTTATTAAGTAAATGTTCTTATCAAACTACCCAAGACACAACTTGGTTTGTATAGAGTTGTCCTTGAAGATTATGTATTTTTTTTTTTTTTTTCAATATCACCTACCAGCCTATTTACAAATATTTCAGGATGACTCCTATTTCAAGAAACATAACTTTCTTTATTTTATCATCCCTTTTTTTCCGCGTACTTCATCCACATTAAAAGCATTACGTACCATTCAAGTAGTTAAAGTTGACCAAAGTGAAGGTCAGGAGGAATGTCAGTATATAAAACTGACAACGATAGAAGTCATAGTATCCGGTTGATATGTCCGTCCAATGTAGAGTTCATCATTATGTCTGCAGATATCAACTCTATTTTTACTTTTATTTTGTGTATTTTTCTCGGTAATATCATTTACAAAGTCCATTATTTTTATCTGAATCAAATAAGTCTTTCTTATAGAAAACTCAGAACAAAATATTAATACTTTTCACTCATACTTCACTGGGGTAATTGAGAACTTAAAGGTAATGGAAACTAGAATTAAAGTGGAATTGGTAGAAAAAAATTTATAACAAAATTAAAACAACGGAAAATGCTCATTATGATTGTTAATGTCCTTAAAATCGAAAAGATTCCCATCTCGAATTTCCTTTATTAAACCCGAGAGTTATTCTTACCTAGTGGGGATATCACTTTCATATTCTTTTTTAAGATTTCTGGCCTTTTGCCCCGCATGGGTGAAATTGAGAAAATGAATAAAATATTTCACAATTTGAAGATCAACTCATGTGTATTACTTTTATATTTCCTGGATATTTCCCTTCCAAAGAATAAAAGGATCACGTAGGTGCTAGTAAATATAAACATAGGCACCTGAAGAAACACAGAGACATATTCTTAATATTGTTCTTGTACAGTCAGTATGCAAACATACTCATAGTACTTACAGTCATATACGTGTGAAACTACAAAGACACCTATACTTATATACATTTGTACGAGCATTGAATTTCGATGATATTACAACATAACTGAGTATATCATTCTCCAATTATCTATTGCTCTTTATTTTCATATTCACGAGCTGTTCCTTATGACAAGTCAACAATCCTTTCTTGATGTAGAACACAAAAATACAACTAACGCGTTCAGAGGTTGACTGAGAATCGTGTAATGACCATCATGTGGTAGAAGACCATCGGTAGCAGAAGGAGGGAGGATCCAGCACAGCATCTGCAAGTGGACCCTGTCTGCATGGCCTGTGGTAACTCACCTGTGATAGGCAAGTTGGGAACAATAAGTTCCTAACATTTTGATTGTCATGAGGCGTAATATACATTAAGTGGAAACGTAATTACACCAGTTGACGCTGAAAGGATTAGTATCAAATGGAAACTAATCCCTTCAACGTCAACTGATGTAATTAACGTCCAGTGATTGCAAGTTTTTCATCTTTCTCTTATCATTTATAAATAGGAAAACTTTATAAAATATTTATAATTATGTATCAATGGAATATAGATCTAATCAGCTGTATGATAAAGAAATGTCATCACGTTCCATCTTATATAATTTTGGTATTAATAATTCTTAAGTGTAGAGTGAAAAATTAGGATCTTGGTGGTTGAGGACCAAATCATTTGGTGAAAAGTTTTGGGCACAAAAGGTTAAAGTAACGTTGTTAAGCAGATATAAGCCGTAATATTACTTTACTAATATCTATCTTTTTTTTTATTCTAATGTTAAATTTGTATAGTTATTACTACAGTTCTCTCTCTAAGCATTTTGTTTTTTAATTTATTACTAAAATTATATAATTTATTTGATATAAAATGGGTAATAATTGAAAATATGCTGGGATAGCCTCTCCTTTATTGCTTTTTGGCCTTATCCAACTGTAATTGGATCACTTTACACAACTGATCAATATATGAAATTTGCACTTAATCATCAACTACTTTGGTTTTACTCTACACATTATATGCATCCAAGAATCGCTTTCGAGACTCATCAAATCTTCTTTTTATCATAAAAATAAAAACCACCAGGAAAACTACAAAAGTATTAGGAAAAAAAAATGTTTTGATTTTAGCTTTTCCTTCGCAATTCTCTCTCAGGGCGAACAAAAAACCCTTTCCTAATGAGGATATTTCTGCAATGTGGCATGACAAATAACAATAAATTACGATTTTTATTCACGAATATATGAACAAATGTCAACGATGTTTGGTAAATTTCTGAATATATATATTATTTCACAGTAGGCAAATCAGCTAGAATCTTTTTCAAACTTTTACTCTCACCTTCCAAACTGATTTGTAAGTCAAAGGTTCTCAGCATCATGAAAAAAAATATTTTGTAAATATCTAGTAAAAGCATTTCAAAATAAAATTTATTCAAGTTACTATTAAAGATAACAAATGAATTTGATTAATATACAACGCTAGAATGCAGAAAAAATATTGCAAGCACACGCAAAACCTGTATTGTCCCTGTTAAGAAAAGGAAAATTCTCCAATTCAATCTCTATAAAACTAGTTGTTACCAGTACTCAGACCATTATTGACAGTCATCATGATTAATAAACCTATTAGTTTTTATTATATTTTTTATTATAATTCCGTAACCCCCACCGACAAAGAAAAAAAAGTAATCTCTGAAGGAGAAGGTAGAATCAATGAGACGTCTCTTACCATTCAAAACCCTGACGCGAACTGAAGCTTCCTTCATGCCCTGGGGAGCACAAACATAAATTCCTGAATCGTGAGACGTTGCGTCTGGTATGAAGAGAACACTTGTCGTAGTTGGGCCTTTGTCTGTGGTGATGGTAACGCCCTGCCTCGATCCATCATATGAAACCATCTGGGAAGACAAGTATACAAGAGATTCCAGTAACCCTTTCTTTCTAGACGTTCAATATTTAAATGAATATACAGTATATATATATATATATATATATATATATATATATATATATATATATATATATATATATATATATATATATATATATATATATATATATATATATATATATATATGAGAAAGAGAAGGGACTGTTGGGAAGTTCCCGGAAGAGGGTAGTGAGGTGAATTGCCGGAGTATCACGACTGAAAGGGAACGAAAACCAAGATATAAAACGGATATGTGATGTATATAACGTAAAATGGTTCCTATGGAAGCTAGTCAGAGATATCATGGCAATATTTCAAGAAATGAGGAGGTGGAACAATAGAAGATAGTTAAGACCATGCAAGTGATCGAGAGGAGGATTATGGGGCATCAGCGGATCAGATGGATGGATAGATGTGGTGGAGAGTGATATAAGCAAGGGAAAAGGATACAAGGATTAGAAATAGATGGAGAAGATTGACTAGTGCGCCAAACACTTGTATACAGTGGGAATAATAAGGTCGAAAGAAGAAAATGCTTTCGAGTATGTATGCATATATACATGATGAATAAGGTTAATACTCATTACTACTTCCATAACATCACCATCAGTTTGTTCCTACCTTGTCTCTGTGGTACCAGAATATGTTCTCTGGGGGTTCAGGGCTGTCTGGTACAACACATGTTATGTTCAGAGGTGAGCCGTGATCCACGTATAGTTCAGGAGCTGAAGGAATGATCGCCTGGGGTTCTGTAGATCAACCTAAGATTATTACTCATACACACGCACGCACACATGAGCACAAATATATATATATATATATATATATATATATATATATATATATATATATATATATATATATATATATATATATATATATATATATATATACCTTTCTGAGTGGTGATTCCTTTAGGAGGTTGAAGAGTTTGTGCATCATAATGATCGGCTAAGCTATACTAGTCAGGGCCACCCATGATGTGAGGGATCAGACAAAAATCTCCTCTCATCAGCAATCGGCAGTGGCTAGCGTGGTGATGAAAACTAGCCAAAACCAGACATGTATATCACAACCTCGTCCCGACCATTAGTCTCCATTGGCAGTGGAACAATTGCCCAAGGAGGCGGGAAGCTACATTCCACAGCAGGAGGTGCATAGAATCTCTGGACTAAATCACGCCACCTTTGGAAACTGAACCTTACAATATACAGCGTCAGGACCAAGTTAATAGAACACTTGAAAGAAATAAACTGGGATGTCCCAGGATTAAGTGAAATTAGAATAACTGGGGAATCTTATGTGAAATTAAAAGAGGGCAGCATGACTTGTTTTAGAGGACATGAAAGGGATAAAGAGAATGGATTGCGTTTTCTTATTATTAAAAATCCTGCAGGTAACATAGAAGAATTTTATAGTTGGATTGATGGAATTGCAGATTTGTTATGAAACAAAAGAAGAAGTATGTACCAACATCCAATGCATAAGAAGAAATATAACTTTTTCATGAAGATCGGGAGATATATATGAAAAACATAATAATAAATTGTCCATTTTTTTATTTCAAGGCTAATGAGGGTGAAAATAAGAGAGGAGAACAATCAGTAGGAAATTTGGAGTAGGCAAAAGGAATGACAGGATACATGCTTAAAGAATTTGCTGGAAGAAAAACTCTGAAAATCATGAAGACCTTATTTTAGAAAAAGGAATATAGAAAATATATATGAAAAAGCCAAACGAAGAATTGAAAGGAAATTAAATGCATTTGATACTATGTGAAAAGGTCAATTTAGTTAAAGATGTAGTTGTTAAAAAAATTATAGTCAAGTGATCATAGAATGGTTAGATGGAAAATTTGTTTATGTCTAAGAAAAGAGGGAGAAAAAAAATAATCTTAAGAAAGAAAATAAATACTCCTGTTATAAAATATTAATCTGATAAGTTTAGTTTAACGATATAAAATAACCCCTCGCAGCTACCTCATGAAAGTGAAGCAAGTAAAGATGATCAAGGAAAACTATCAGAAAAGACCAGAAACTTAATAAAGAGAGATTGGAAATGAGGGTAAAATTAAAAAGAGATGAAATATAATTAACAGAACTATCCAAAAGAATAAATAAACTAAATACCCGAGATATTCCTAAACATAATCAAACCAAAATTGAGGAAACATTAAATAAAGGAAGAAGCATCAAATTGAAAAAGAAAAGACTCGGAACTGGGCGCCAACAGACGTCTGCTTTTATGGATGAAAATGGAAATATTATCGACAATAGATATTGAGTGATAGAAATGGCAGGGGATCTCTATACAATGCTATGCAGCAATGATATAAGAAATAACTTCAATAGAAGTAATGAAATAACTAAGCTGATACCAAGTATAACACGAGGGAAAGTAAAGAAGCCTTTGAAAGGCATTAAAAGAGGCAAAGCAATGTGAAAATATGGCCAAACAATTGATTTGATAATAGATAGAGGAGATATCACGATAGTGAAACAGGCTGAACTCTACACCAAATGTCTGCAATGATACTCTTCACCTACAGCTTAAAAAACTATATCATTATACTCATTCACAAAAAGGGAGACATAAAAGGCCTGAAAAATTACCGCCCAATAAGTTCACTTTCTGCAATATATAAAATATTTAAAAAAAAATCATATTGGGCCGAATAGAAAGACAGTCAAACTTTAATCACCCAAAGAGAGCAGGCAGGATGTTGAAGTGTGTATTCAACAATTGGCCATATTCATATAATTAACCAGCTAATGGAAAAATTAACAGAGTATGAAAAACCACTATGTATGGCATATATAGACTATGAGAAAGCTTTTGACTCTGTAAAAATATCAGTAGTAATGAAAGCCCTTCAGGAATAAGGAATAGAAGAATCTAATGTTACAAAAAGATAGTGAGAAAGAGTAGGGAAAGAATAATTATGGAAATAACACTAAGAGACAGAAAAAAAGCAACATGGATAAGAACACAAACTGAAGTACTGGGTATTCTGACCACTTAAAAGAAAAAAAAATGAATATGTGTAGGGAATATAATATGAATGACAAACATTAGATGATTAGACGAACATTAAGAATAGCTTAAGGGTATCGGCCTGGTATAATTTTGGCGATTTAGGCTGAAATTCACGAAAATTAGTTACTGTCATATTTCGATAGGTGTGGGTCCCAGCTATTGCCACACGCAAGATGAAATCAATACCAAGCCTTTTAAATGGTTTAAAGGGCAATTTAAGGGACCTACCTGGTAAAGGATTAAAGGGCTGGGTAGGTGTGACTTTAGCATTTTTTTTTCGTTCTTCCTCGAAGTATTTATTTCTTTTTATTATATTTTTTTTCGTTCGTCGTACGATATGTTTTCCCGATAGAGTCGGCATCTCCTACGACAACAAAGCCAGTCGTAGCTAAACATATAGTTTGTGATTGTGCCCTCTTTTATTTTCAATCAGTTGCATCACTTTTTTGAATTATTGATCATCAATTGTGATTTATATATACTACCAAAATGCCTTTAAGGAAGTTTAGTAAGCAAGGGAAGCAAGCTCTCGCAATATCAAGGCTTATAAAAAAAAAAAAATCCATGTGGTTAGCACGTGGTTAGCCCGTGTGAGGATGACCTCGCTAGTTCTTCCTTGCTCAAATATATCAAGGTGATGATGATGGAACTGATGATTTTATTTTGAAGTTATCTGATGATGAGGAGGAGGAGAAGGAGGAAGAAGAGAAGGAACATTTTCGAAATGTAACTTCTGTTCATAACGCAACAGATGATGGTGTGTTATCGGGAGCCAAACTACGAATATCTTTATTGGGTGGTTTTGTAACTGAAAAAGAAAAGCTCCTAAATAGAAGTAGTGATAGGGAAATAGTTTCATTAACCATGAAAGTTTTGAAAGACGCTTTTAGTTCGACATATTGTGGGCAGTGTGGAAGCAACATAACACTCGAAGTTGATAAAAACAGTTTTGATGTTGAATTGAAACTAAAGTGTCTGTGTGAAGAACCGTCTGTTTTCTAACATACAAAAGTGAAAGAAAGTGAAAGTGTGAAAACAGATGCTATTGGTGAAACAACAGCTTTTTTATGTATCAAAATATGATAAATGGGGGAGGCTTAGCAGCCTTGAATAACACCTGAATTGCCTTAGGTGCTAGACCTATGGAAAACAGCACTTACCAAAGGTATAAAAAATATATAAAGAGAAGACCAGAAAAAGAATGTCTGCAATGTATTCAAGAACGGTGAAGAAACAAAGAACATCTACAAGAGGATATGAAGGTGGAGCTCATTAGTCCCCTAAAACCCTGGCTTTCCAAGAGACACAATATGGTTTTAAAAGCAAAAAAAAGGTAAGCAAAACTTTAGAACCGTTTTTCTCAAAACACATTTTTCTACTTTCAACCTTAAATAACTATGTTATTTATGAATGGATTTGTATAATCTAAAAAGCAATTTAATTAGAGATTGTGGGCAAACTCATCACCAGGGCTAATTCTCTTCTTTTCTCTCCTAATTTTTTTCTACGGACACTTAAATACATAATTTTATGGTATTTTTTTTATTTAATTTCTAAAAAGAATTTTAAAATAGCATAAATCGTATATTACATTTTTTTATCATACCATTTTATTTGGTAGGAATTGAACTTTCAGCTGGTATATTTTTTTTAAATTGAGTGATAAACAAAAAAAGGAGACCTAATTTTTAAAAACTTGAAAAAAAACGTTATTTTTAAGAGAAAGATAGTCGTAAAAAAAAAGTTTTCATTCAATTGACTGACATTCTATGTGAATCTTCCTTTTAACTAGAGGTAATAACTTTGCAAGTTTCAACACCGCCACTCAAAATTAACACCCCCTCCCTCTCGCCGATATCCATAATAGTACCATAAAAATTGTAAAAGAAGCAAGGGAAGAACGAAACGACAATGAATCGGTGAACTAAGGAAATTGAAAAATGTGGATTGGCACGGAAAGACCCATACCTACCTGGCTGAGGACTGAAGCGTGAAGGAGGCGATACTGAATGGAGACGTATTGATTTAAAAGCTCAAGATAGAGACAACTGGTGAAATCTAACTGAGGGCCTATGCATCAATAGGCGTGGAAGAAAATGATGATGATGATGATGATGATTAATATATACACGATAAAAACACCACAAAAGACAACAAATGTAACCATTTCTAGCCGACTGCAGGACAAAGGCCACAGATATGTCTTTATTTATGCTGGTGATTGGCCAGTTTTCATCACCATGCTTGCCGACTGTTGATCAGTGATTACAGGTTTTTTTTTTTTTTTCTAATCGCTCACAGCATACTTGGCGATGCACAAACCCTTTCACTATGCTAAGGTATGTCCACTCAAGAATGGATATATATATATATATATATATATATATATATATATATATATATATATATATATATATATATATATATATATATATATATATATATATATATATATATATATATATATATATATATATATATATACATATACATATATATATATATATATATATATATATATATATATATATATATATATATATATATATATATATATATATATATATATATATATATATATATATATATATATATAGACATAATGTGTTTATGAGTTATTTTGGATAAAGAACTAGAATTTTAATTAAAATCTCATATTACTCTCATCTAAAATGGAACAAATAATATTCAAATTAATTTTTACATGGAACAAGCTCCCCTAAACATATTTATTTTTTCGTTTAATACTCTCCAAAATGGATATATAATTGTAAATATATTTAATTATAAGATTAATTCTAAGATTGAAAATTAGAACATTCACAAACCAACAACATTAAGTTCGATGACTCTGGCAATTGGAGGCCTCATGGAAACCTGGCATTCGTATTTTCCAGCATCTCTCATCTGTGGGTATCTTATCCTCAGCATCCAGACATCGGATCCGGGTTTGTTCATTGCTTCGAATCGGTCGTCGTTAGTGAAGGTGATTCGACCCACTGTCAGTACGTGGATGTCTTCGTGTCTCACCCACGAAACCTTTGAAGAATATTTTTCAAAGTAAGAATTGTCTCAAGTGATAAATACATGAAAGTACATACCTGCCATGTAAGTAAACCTTTGCCTGTCATGTGAGTCAGATCATAAGAATACTCAAGATGTCAGTACGCCAGATAACTGATAATGAATGAATCAATCGTAGGAATACTGTATGTTTATGTAAGTTTGTTAAAGATTTGTGTCAAATACAGTACACTAAGATAAAAGTAATGGTAAATCATTTTTAGATTCAGGAAATCAGACTAATAGAATAGATAATATTACCTAGATATATTTAAATTAGATAATCACTTTAAAATGTAAAGAGCTATTGTTGCTAACTTTTTGTTTTGGCTTAAGTGACGAACAACTTGTTTGGTTTTAAGACAGAGGAAAAGGAAAAAGAATCAAATGATATATGTTATAGGACAGATAGACATCCAATAAATAACATTAAAAAATATTTGATTAAGCGTTCTAGCACGTCTCATAAGGTTAATTTATTACCACCCTTAAAGTTTATTTGTTTTTTTATTTGTTATCGAATCCTTGTATGCAAAATATGTAAACGTGAGATTGTTGGCCTTTTTAAGAGTACTATAGCTGTCATAAATTGTATTGCGTGATCACTGAACGCTTTTATAAGTGACGTGTGCTAAGTCTGATATGTGACGTGCTCTGAGCCTATTGGTGAGAGCATATTTCCTTCACAGTGGAGATATCCAAAAAATCTAACAATCCAGCATGTTAACAGAGCCTCATTGCATTTACTTATTCCGAGGGGTAAGGAGCACCACTTGAGGGATCATTAAAACAAGAAGGTAGGCTACTCGTCTGAAGAGTGTCTGGCTGTGTAAAGTATATTTACGATTTTTTTTATTAAATAAAGTGAAAAAGACCCATGTTCCAATGTGTCATTATGCATCGACATGGGACATATGTGGTGTCAGGTGGAAAAATACATCTGTTGTGTATGCTGTGAGCAAAGTTGTTCTTTAAGCCAGTAAAATAAAAGTTCAAGATGCCTAGATGTGAGAACTAACATAGCAGACACTGCCTCTGTTGGAAATGATAATGAAGGAGCTGATGGTTATAGGGATGTCATTGAAGAATATATATGATTGCAATGAATGCAGAACTTAAAAATGGCTGAGATAACCTAGCCGAGTTAATGAACAGATTATTAGTTGAATGAGATGAGGAGCCGCAAACAACTACAGCATATCCGACGTGCATAAACGAAGTTCAAACGCACACGAGTGAAAGCACACATGCAAAACTGAGTAAAGATACTCATGATGTCGTAGTTCGAAAATTGCCAGAACTCCAGGCAAGTGTTAGGCCTTTTGATGATTAGTGGCCTAAGGAAAGGTTTCCATCGATCAAAGTGTTATTGAGAGAATATGAAATAGCCCATATGGGTAGTCAGAAAGAGAAAAAGCAATACAAGTAATTAGGTTGCTGAAAGATGCTCCAGCAATGGAGGTAATGTATTAGCCATAAGACAGTTTAAGAAACTATACTCAAATAAAACGATATTTAATTGAGAAATACACCTTACTCGATGCAAGAAAATGGGATATGAAAAAAAAAATGCAAACCAAAAATTTGTGAGGGTGAGACATTTCTCAGTTTTGCAACTCATATTTTTCGAGATTGTGATTTATTTGCTACACAAAGTGCAAATCTCCCAGAAGGTAACAAAAAAGCAATTGCCTGACAACATATTCGCATATTAGTAAACCCGTACTTATGCGTTTATTTGTTCGATGACAATCGCTCGTTAGCAGATAGTTTGTTAGAAGAATAAATGACGGAGAATAACTGCCCCGATGCCGAGAAGGTAGCAGCCATATGAGGCCCTCACGAACGCCCAGAGCGGGAGAAGAGAGAATGAAATCAGCAGGTGAGAAGAGCCTTCAGATGTTGGCAATGTGGGGGAGAAGGGCGCCAACGAGTGCAGTGCCCTACCCAAGGATCCCCCCACTGTTACACTTGATAGGCCTACGGTCATCTATCTCGAGAGTGCCCAGCAAAAAACTTTGAGGGTGGCTGGGGTGTGGGACACACACACTAACGCCCCTCCCCCAACCAACCAAGGAAAAGGAAACAGAGGAAGGGAGAGACAAGGAAGATTAATGGCCCTCGCATGGCAACAGGAGCAGTCGAGCGGACAGTGGTGCCCCCATCAGTACCACCGACCCCACCCCAAGAGCATTAAGGACAGAAGCAGGGGGCAGCAGTATTGTGAGTGAGGTCGTTGGCACGTGCACCACATATCCTAATGGGCTGCTCGGAATTTTAGCAGTTAGGATTGACCTATAAGATAAGTCCATTCGAGCGCTGATTGACAGAGTAGCCAGCGTTTCACTCTTAGAAAAAGGAATCTCTTCAAACCCACTACAGTCAGCAGCATCCATCATCCTTAACACGCCAGAAGGATATAAACCACAGGCAAGGCATGCAACGATCGTCAAGTTTAAAGTGGCATCTGTGAAGTATACACATGATTTTTCATCTCGCCCACCTTGTGAATTCCAGGAATCAAGGCTATACTATGGTTGGATTTTATAATGAATAATCAAATATGCATTTGGGGGGAAAAAGATAGAATAACAGTAAAATAGGTGGGGGGAATTTTGCCGATAGAAAGTCATAAGAGAATAAGTCCTTGTGCAGGAAAGGAGAGACAATCAAGTAAGGTAACAGCTGTACCTAAAAGAGGAGAAGTATTGCCTCCCCAGACACCTACGAGCATATAAGTGACCCAGTGTCAGCATCTCCTAAAGGGAACCAGGGCACTTGTAGTCTTAGAAGGCTTGTCAGAACTAAAAGAGAACGGAGCAGAGATTACGATAGTTAATTTGTCAAATAACAGAGTGGTGGGAGGAAGTGATTCTCTGTGTGAAATGGAGTTATGTGAAATAACTAACAATGGTATCTTGGGAGCCACAATTCCAGCCAGCACAGACAAACGCAATCAGAACTTGTTTATGCAAGTGAGAAAATATGTCCACCAGAATGTCAACCTGTAGTTAGTAACATTGTTAATAATTATTCTGATGTAATTGCAATTGGCAACGAGCCACCGGGAAGATTGATCGATTTAACCATAGCATTAAAACTGGGCAGGTGGAGCCGACCAGTTTAAGGCCTTTTAAGGTACCCATACATTTCAAGAGAGATATAGAAAGGGAAATTAGTAAATTGAGGGAACAAGGGATTATCAATGACAGCGAATCCATCTGGGCTTCTCCTATTGTAGCTGTTAGGAAAAAGAATGGCTCGGTAAGAATGTGTGTTGATTATAGGAAGTTGAATACAGTCACTAAGGATAATGCATTTCCATTGCCCTAAATTGAAGAATTACTTGTGAAGGTACGGGATAATTTATATTTTGCAACTATTGATCAAAAATCTGTATACTATCAAATAACCATTCAGGAAGACAGTAAATATGTAAAACGACATCTATAGCCAACGATCAACTATTTTAGATTAATTTTTTTCCCTTCAATGTTAAAAATGCTCCAATTAATTTTTCTAGACTAATGATGGTGGTTTTGACTCCCTTAATTGGCCGTAATGTTCTTGTTTATTTTGAAGATATCATAATCACAAGGAAAATGGCCGAAGCATAATAGCAATATTCGTATAGTTTTAGAAGCATCTCAACGTAATGGTATGAAAATAAATTTGTCTAAGTGCAGTTTTCTGTATACAGGTCGAATATTTAGGTCATATAACAACCCCAGAAGGTATCCAACCGTGCAGTAAAGTAGAAGCTATTAGAGATTTCCCAAGGCCACGCACCACTAAGGAAGTAGCTGGGTTCCTTGGGCTCGCTAGGTATTACCATAAATACATCTGAGGTTTTGGAGAGATAACGAGACCCTTAGATGCTTTAAATAAACAAAAAGTAATAAGTTGAGCATTGGAAGAAGAAAGGGCCTTTAATAATTTGAAAGCTGCTTTAATTATCAATGACTTTCTTGCATATCCTAGATTTGATTACCCGATTTTAGTGACAGCAGATGCGAGTAGCGTAGCTATTGGTGGCGTGATTTTTCAACAAGATGATAAAGGTAGAGACCGACCAATTGTTTTGCTTCCAGGGCATTAAAAGGGGCAGAGAAGAATTATAGTACATTCCATCGAGACGCATTGGCTATTGTTTGGGTTCCAGAGAGGCAACGGTTCTTTTTATTATGTCAGGGGATTGAGTTGCAAAGTGATCATGACCCCATATGGGAATTATTCTACAAAGGAGACTTGATGTCTAGACAAGGGAGATGGCCTGGAAGATTGTTAGAGTTTAACATAGGGGTTTGAGCACATAGAAGGTAAGGCTAACAAGGTAGCTGATGCTCTCTCTAGAAGTGCAGTAAAAGGATTAACAGCTCGGGCGTAAAAGAGGAATGAAGAACGAAACCAGCAAATTCAAGGCCTCCATCAAAATAGAAAACAAAATATGAATTCACGTGACGAGCAATCAGAAGATGGAGAGAGAGAGAGAGAGAGAGAGAGAGAAAGAGAGAGAGAGAGAGAGAGAGAGAGAGAGAGAGAGAGAGAGAGAGAGAGAGAGAGAGAGGGGGAGGGGGAATAGTGAACGTGGCTGTGTGTGGTTGGCCGAGGATATGACCAGGGGTGTCCAAAATGAGTGCCCTGATGATGTAGGTGTGTTTGACTTTGGAGGTTGGGACAGAAAAAAAGAGGAAGGGATGGCAAGAGTGCAAGCATTGATTAAAGAGGAATCAGAGAGTTATCCATCATTTTTTTAATGTGCCTCGGGATAATTTTTTAGGGATAATGATATCTTATGATGTGCTTATGAGAAGAAGGAAAGGGAATTTTGGGCACGGGTAGTTCTCCCTCCCTCTTTAATTAATCGAGCCATCCACATTGTACATGGAAGTCCATATGTAGTGCATTTGGGGATTGATAGAACATTAATGAGAGCATCAGACTCCTTTTAGTTAGGGATGAAAAAATTTATAGAAAATTACATAAAATGTTGTGATGCTTGTAACTGTTTCAAAGAACATAAAAACACTGTACCGGAAGCCAGAAAGTTGTATGTGATTCCTATTAAATTCTAAAGGGTGCATGGATGTGGTAGGACTATTTCCTACTGGTTTAATACAACGCAAGTATATATGTGTATTTATGGATGCATCTACTCGTTACACTCATACTTACGCAATATTGGATAAATCAGCAAATTCATTAGCCCTGGCGCTGTGCTCTTTCATTGCTAGGTTTGGTTGCCTGGAAATTTTGATAAGTAATAATGGTCTTGAGTTTATAAATAAGGTGGTGAAATCGGTCACAAACTTGTTACAAATTAAATACTTTTCATTGACGGCATGTAGGCCTTCAGCTAATTGTTTAGTGGAATCACATAATATAGAAGTGGTGCGAGTTTTGCGTTACTTAGTGGCTGATGACCACCTTCATTGGCAGACCATGCTTCCTACAGCGGAGCTAGCTTTGTACATTGCATATAATTCCTCACTCAGGGACATGCCTTCCGTTTTTGTGTATGGAAAGGATCCTGTATTACGGTCCTCATTAATTCACAACATTTGCGAAATTATTCAACAGAGCAATACCGTGCCTATTTACTAAATCTCTTAAGGAGAATAATGAACACCACTGAAAGGTTTTTGAAAAGAGCTAATGAAAAACACAGCTCAAAGTATGATGGTCGGTTCAAAACCGCACCAGTAAAAATATTTATGGGCGATCGTGTGTATTTGAAACGATTCCAACCTAGGAAACACAAACTAGAGCCAGCGTATTAGGGTCTGTACAGAGTAAAGATGATTAAATGTAACACAGTTGTGATACAAAGCATTAGTAAGGGAGCAGTGTCTGAACATCATCAGGCACACATACATATGGTTCCAGAAGAAGTAGTTTTCAAAAATATCAATCAGAGTGTACCTCCTTATCCCTGCATACGCAACCATT
>NW_027172204.1:270000-272500 GCF_036898095.1 Palaemon carinicauda | reverse complement strand
CCAAAGACTATAATATCGGACCGGCGGGGATTTGAACCCTCGTCCAGGATATCTGTATACCAGTGACTATACCACTCAGCCACGAAGAAAGATAAAAGTCGATGACAATTCTTCTGTACATATACCTGTCAAATTCAGGTTTCTGTACTTAGAATTGAAATCAACCCATCTTCACCATCATAGCTAATTGGTAGGTTTGGGACTTGGCATTCGATTAACGATAAATTTTTGTACATTTAAACGTGTTTCTTGCATATTTCAAATAATACATTAAAGTCTGGATTCTCTTAACGACCTCGGGATCAGAGCCCAAGGCGGAACTGCCAAAAGACTATAATATCAGACGGGCGGGGATTTGAAGCCTCGTCCAGGATATCTGTATGCCAGTGACCATACCACTCAGCCACGAAGAAAGATAAAAGTAGATGACAATTCTTCTATACATATACCTGTCAAATTCAGGTTTTCTGTACTTAGAATTGAAATCAACCCATCTTCACCATCGTAGCTAATTGGTAGGTTTGGGACTTGGCATTCGATTAATGATAAATTTTTGCACATTTAAACGTGTTTCTTTCATATTTCAAATAATACATTAAAGTGTGGATTCTCTTAACGACCTCGGGATCAGAGCCCAGGGCGGAACCACCCAAAGACTATAATACCGGACCGGTGGGGATTTGAACCCTCGTCCAGGATATCTGTATGCCAGTGACCATACCACTCAGCCACGAAAAAAGATAAAAGTCGATGACAATTCTTCTGTACATGTACCTGTCAAATTCAGGTTTTCTGTACATATACCTGTCAAATTCACGTTTAAATGTGCAAAAATTTATCATATATATATATATATATATATATATATATATATATATATATATATATATATATATATATATATATATATATATATATATATATATATATATATATAACTTAAAGGGGGCACTTAGTAGAAAGCATGCCTTCGCAACGCTAAACATTCTTATTATTCTCTTAACTCTACTGTGTACTTGTTTACTTCCATGTATTTCCTTCAAAATCTAATTGATTTGCTCTTGGGTCACCAAGTTTCCTTGAAATTGGTTCCGATGTTTTTACGTAATGTTTATCACAATCAAAATAAAATAAGATAACAAAATAATTGCGATTTACTTGTCATTGCAATTATTTTAAAAGTACTGCTGCTCACTTGTATTTTGGTGTACTTGATCTGAAATTTTACTGATTCCTCATTGGGTATTATACAACAAGACAACTAAGTTTAGTCACCATCGGTACTGTAGCTTTCATGTAAAGGTGATCACACATAAAGAAATAAACCGGGAAACAGACAACAGGGGTGGAAGCAAACTCTTTGCAATAAAATAGTCACCGATATTTGCATGTTTTATAGATTGACTACCGGATGATAACCGTCTGCTTAAAACTTCCATCTACGTAGAAAGTTCCTTGGCAGAACACGACACGCTCAAAATATGCTTGACTATTTTCCTTCAGATTTCTACTTGTCTACCCCTTCAACACTTCCATGTTTTACACCCCCTTCAGAGAACTTGTCTCTTCCTTTTTAACAAGAAGAAATTTATTTCATTACATTCGGAACCAAGTGTTCAGCTAGACTTATCCTTTCCCCCCTTCTCCTCCATTTTTCCTATTTTCGATAACTATTCTCACACCACTTTCACATCACAAACAAATCATCTCAACAGCTTTCTTCTTCGTCCACTTGTGTAATTTCATGATTTGAATTTCACTTGCATAAGGGATCATTAAAGTAAGGATTTTTTTATAAAACCCAAACTTGGCCATTATCCACTACCAATAATTCATTCTATGCATTCGCATGTACTCTGATGCTTAATATCTTCGGATTTATATACTTATTTCATTTCCTCCACAATCAATCATAACAATCCTATGAGCTACAATATATTCCCTTAACCTTACGTTTGCTCTCAGTCTTCCTTAACATTGAACAATTTCAAAATCTTTCAAATTCTCTCATTATAATCAAAGGTTTCCCTCTGCTACATCTAATTATAATTCCATCTTGTGCCATTCCCAACCATTTCCTCCTCATTTCTTATCATTAAACTGTTTGTCTAATAATTCCTCTCAGAATTTCTACATTTTCGTAACTAAAATATATTACACCACCGTGGAAACACATAATACACTATTCAATTTCTCATTCTTGACCATTAATTCTCCTGTCTACATATTTCACCAAATACTTTGAATCAATCAGAATAAAAGATAACCACGCTCTAGTATATTCTAATCCTGAAGACTCTGTATTGCTTCTCCATTTATTTTAACATTTTTTTTTTATTATCAAACGAACATTTACCATTAAGAATATAATGTCAAAATACCAATTACGCATAAATATGCAAAGATCACATGTAACATATATGTTGCAAATGTTGAAATCAAATAATTATTTTCACTAGTATTGTGATTGACGTGTTGATCACTTACAACCAATAGTTAC